>NC_086321.1:285434709-285451370 GCF_036172605.1 Pelobates fuscus | reverse complement strand
AAGACCCAATAATGATTTTTAAAAAAGGAAGAAACTCCAGTTTACCTTGCAAGCCGCACGTTTCAGCCTACTACTTAAGCTCTTTTAAGTTATGGAGTCAGGCGGTACTAATTTTCTAACTGTACACCTAGAGATCAGACTGCTTGCTAAACTTTACTCATACTGCAGAGGCAGAGGGGAAGAGAGACCGAGGGCAGCGGTAACCCAATTTTGAGTTCAAACTGTTGCAAAACAGTTTGACTCATGAAGGCAAGACTATGTCAAAAGACTCTTGTCCCCTATAATAACTTAAATTAGTTTTCCTGAATGCTGTTAGGGCATTTTTTTTTATTTTTTTTTAAATTCTTTATTTTTCTTGTGCAGATGATGACAACAAGCAAGTAGAGCCACAACAGCATCCACAAGCATAGTTATTGCATTTTACATTGTGGCAGTTTAGTTGGCACATTTTTTTTTTAGTATAAAGTTGACAGGCTAATAGAAACGCTTATATAACATGCTACAATAATTAAGCCTTTAACAAAGCTAGTCACGTTTAAGGAGTGTTTAGAGAAATTTAACATCATTCACTACCGAACGCTTTTGATTGAAAGAGTATTAACATAACGTATTTAAGTCAAGAAATGTGTAGCTAGCTTATAAACATATAATGATATAGTTGAACAGTTGCTTGGCTTATAGGGAAGAAGCACAATTTTATGAATAGTGTAGTGCAAGCTGAATAAAGGCTAAGTACGATTAATGTAGTGGGTCACGTTGAGGTCAGCGAGTAAAACATAATGCATATTTTGGTACTTGAGTATGAGAGAGTTCGCTTAGCTATGCAGGAGTAAACTCTGTGATCGCCCTGGACAGGGGCTTAGTGTGGGTATGTAGTCTGGTGAAGTTATACAATGGGTTCAGGCGAATGGACATGTCACATTTTGTGTTAGTTGTGCACTACGTGCTACTGTTGGCTTGTAGAAGCTCAACAGTGTGAAGCTGTCCGTTAGTTAATCGTTGTGTGTTGCATGTGGGTCCAGCAGGGAAAGATATCAGGTTTAAGATCCACACGTCATGCCTGATCAGGTAGGGCAAACGGGGAGCCATTAAAGGTGACGTGTTGACTGCCTGTGGTTTTAAAGGCACATGCTTATTTAGGGCATTATCTGTTGCATGCGGGTTAATAGCAAAAGTAACACAGCGCGTTAAAAGGTTAGGACAGTCAGGATTGCAATGGGCTAATAACATTTAGACATAATCACAAATGGTTAAAGAGGAGAGCTGGGTCATAAACATTACCCCATATGAGTCAAGAGGTCTAGGGAGAGGAAGGCCTGTATTGAGGGGGGTATTCAACCTATACCCACTGGTCCACAAAGCCTGCCCAGGAGTATGGGAGGAATCTGGATCCTCTCTAAGTTACCCCACCAGACCCAGTCTCTAGTGCAGTCCCGTAGTTGTTTCTCGCTTGTCCATTCGCCTCCCACTGTCTGGACGGAGTCTCTGGTCTTCTCTGCATGAGGCTGGGAGTGTCGTCGAGTAGTGAGTGAGCCATGCCTGGGGGTACGTCCTCGGACGGATCGAGGTCCAGGGGGATGCTGGGAGACCTTGCCGTGTTGCTCGCTTGTGGTGCCTTGTCTGGGCCTTGTATGTGGGTGACCCGGCAGTGGGTTAGGTCGCTGTGCAGCTTGCGTTCTCTGCCGGTGTCTGGCTCTAAGTGTCCCCTTCCTCCTCCTTGGTGCCCGTCTGCTGTCGAGGCGTTGGGCCTCCGGTCGACTGGTTGGTCGCAGTTTCCGCTCTGGGAGGTTGGCATCGTTTGGTGGGGCAGGTTGGTGTAACCTGCGTTCCAGCTCCCTCCAGAGCTTCGCAAAGTGCCTGTTCAGCCTTGCTTCAAAGTTGTATGTAGCTTCGATGGGACACTTGGTGTCTGTAGCGTCGGCCATCTTGAATGAAGCTGCGCTCTCATGCTTTGTCCCCGAGGCGGCCTGCAATATTTCCGCACGCCTAAGGTACTGTTAGGGCATTTTATGCCATCTTATATAAAGTGGGCTTTACGCTGATGACACCCAGCTATATCTCTCCTCCACGGACCTCTCCCCTGACGTCCTGCAACGTGTCACTGCTTGCCTTTCTTCCATCTCTGACTGGATGTCCTCCCGCTTTCTGAAACTCAATCTCTCAAAAACTGAGCTCCTTGTCTTTCCTCCTCCTAATACTGATTCTCCTCTTTCACTCTCTTTCACTCTCCCATTTCAATGCTTTCCTATGGGGAAATGAGCGACGCTGGAGGTCCTCACACAGCGTGAGGACATCCAGCGACGCTCTAGCAAAGAAAATCTTTGCTATAAATCAGGAAGTTCTCTCTAGTGGCTGTCTAGTAGACAGCCACTAGAGGTGGGGTTGACCGTGCAAGGTAATTACACGCGTGGTAGGTGCGGGCGGGACGGCCGCCTTCCCGCCGCAAATCTGAACAAAGGCCCTCGCCCCACCAACTGCACAACTGCCGGCCAGCAAACCGCCACGCAAAGGGCAACACACGGGGGTGCTGCTGGTAATGCATCAATTAAGCAAAGCAAAAACCGTACAAGTCTCGAATGCTGGCCTACACGGGAGCGAAGCCACAAGGGGCCCGACCTCAAACTTCTACCCACAAGTACAGAAAAGGGCAAGGCACAGACGGAAGCGGTGGAATGCAACCCAACACAGACCCCCATCAGGGAAGACCTCCGCTACAAGAGGACAGAGGAAAAACTGCACAGGCCCCTAGTAGATCCCTAGGCGGAAAGGGCGACTCAGCTGGAAGGCGCTGCGAAGTACATGCTTGGGCGCGAGGTGCAGGAGCTCAGCAGGGAAGCATCACAGACGTCCATCCCAGGGCCAAAGTTAAGGCCTCTAGATTGGGCATCGGCTAGGCACAAGTGGACTGTCCTACCAGACTCCTTACATTCTTTGACAACGTACATGCCATGAGAACTATACATTTGATAAACTGTAGGTTTGCTTGCAAGCTAACTTCTCATTGAATGCTCTGCTCTATGCTTAACTCCTGAATCCACTACCTAACCTACGTTCATTAGGCAAACATACTATTGAATATTTTGATAAAATACCTGTACACAAGTTAGAAGCAACAATTAAGCATGTTAAAGATCATCACTTAGTGAGAGGTATTTCTGTACTAGCTTGTTTCATACTACTTACATAGACCATGATAAACAGAGCCTTAACAACTCTTGTACACAAAATTTTGATTACGCATTACAGCCTCATACACACACACGCTACGATCTGCATCACACTACTGTCTACTCTTCTTACTTTTAAAAATGTTTTTCTTTGTCTACTGAATCTCTGGCGATAGCTGTTGTGGCATTGCTAGCTAAAATGTTACCTGTATCACCTATTCACGAAAAATAAAGAATTATAAAAAAAAAAAATATATACAGATTTTATTGCATATATATTTTTCTTTTTTTATATACAACAAAACTGTACTTCCTTTAACTTGCCTGTCATTTAAAATGTTGTGTGGAAGCATAAGGCTGTGTTGGGGTACTTGGTGCCATTCATTTTCTTGTGCAGGCTTTATGCTTGCAGTGTGCATCTAGTATTGGGATGGGGTTTTGATTGCTATAAGAAAAATGTTTGCAAGAATTTAAGCTCTCTCTCAGATTTCCAGTTGTGAATAGTCATGTTGGGCTAGTAGAATAATGTTTTGAACATTTAGATTCAGCCAAAAATGAATGTGATGTTTCCTCTTTATTTCAGTTGGCTTTGGAGTATGGGATTAAGTTCATGGAGACAAGTGCAAAAGCAAATATCAATGTAGAAAATGTAAGTACATGACCACTTTAACCATTATGTAGCTCTTGTTCTATTTCATTTCAGGACTGATCATATTCTCTCAAATGTAAAATAATCTGAATGATACAAGACATTTTATGAGAGAAACTGTCAGTTCCTCCTGTAGCGCCTTACCAATGGGTGCTGAGCATTTTTATTAACAATATTCGGTTTATTATTTATTACACTGCGACTGAATGTATCCCTATTGCAATCTAGAATTGTCTTCTTCCTAAACGTTAGTTTCCTGACTAGAGAGGCTAATGGTGTCCGAGTTACATTCCATAAGAGAGATTGTTCTCTCAAATGGTTATTTTCTTGATGGGTGTGTTTGTTTTTTTTGTTTTTTTTATCCCTCTCCCCTCCCCCCCCCCCCCCCCCCCACCTCCCCCCATTTACACCTTGATTCTTTGTGCTAGGTACCTGGTTAGGATAAAATCTATTATCTATTGGGGGCAGGGCCTGACCGCAGAAATGAGAGGAAGCAAACCTCAACAGCTCCTGCTGCAGGCAGAGATTAAACCGAACTTTCACAGCTCTAACGGCAATTTATTGATACGAAGCAGTCACCAAACAAGAGACGACATTCAGCAGCACAAACTGATACCACTTAAGAGCTGTTCTGAGCACAATTTGCCTGATAGGAATATGAGACCTACAAACATGGCGAGTGCAGGGGAGACGGCCGCTCTTCTGCCGCCACGATCGACCAAGCTTCTGTGCCAGGGCCCACATTCTCCCCCCCATCCCCTCCCCCTTATGGACCGTCAGGGGTCATCCCGGTCTACCCCGAAAGCGTGAGCACTCACCCACAACCTGATTCAGGTCGCAAGGCTGACAGGACACAAGGCCTTACTAAGATGGCTGACGGCACCGCCGCCCACACAATGCAAAAAGCCCCTAAAGTCTGGGCCACAGCCTTCCAGACTAGGTTCAACACCATATGTAGGCGATTCTGGGACCGTCTGGAGAAACGACATCAGCCGCCAACTCCATCACGGGCTGGCAAGGGGACCATTGCGCGCGAGAGCCAGTTGGAGCTCTATACCCTGAACGGCCCCAACCGGGCAAAGCTACAGCTGAACCAACAAGATATAAGAATGACAGCCCACCTGGGGGACACACCTGCGGTGGAGAGCAAAGCACCCACGCTAGCGACGAAGTGCAGCCTTGCACCGGGTAAGGACCTGGCCCCAAAGCAGCGACGGGTCTGTGAAATGGTGGTGCCGGCTCTTATCAGGTCTCAGGGCAGGAGGGGCGCCCCAGCCAGAAAGCGCAGTGAAGCCCGTGTGGACACAGAGGGTCCCGAAACGAAGATGAGGAGCCTCACTGACGTCCATCCCAAGCATGTACCAACAGCCTCCAGACAGGGCATCGGATGATCTACTGCCCAGCAGATCCCAGGGACTCCGTGGCTACACCAAGCCGAGGCATTGGCTGACAGTGCCATATGTTCCCGAGCACGGTACCCAAGCCACCCACTAGGACTTGATGCAACATTTTAGCCCATCTGTACCCAGACAGACAATACAGTTGAATCTATGTTTAACTTTTTATGTTTAGGTGTCTTTAATCGCCTGCCTATGCCACTACTTGCTAAACCACAAGAGAGGCGTACCAGGGTTTACACCAGCTACAAGACTGTTCGTATGACCCCAGCTAGCATGTTATACAATTCCAGTCAGCATGTTACACCATCTCAGTCAGCATTAGAGAGTCTAGCACAGCCTTTACACCTAGACATCTGTTCCCCTGAACTTGCTCATGCTATCCAACATGGCAGTAATCCAGGTGTTACACCGCTAATAGCCTGGCCTTATCTATCTAACCTGCTACTGAGCACCTAACCTGCTATTGTACTCCCAGCTAGCATGTTATGCAATTTAATAAGCGTCCGCAAGTCTTGCAAGGCCTACACATATGTAAACGAGTCTCACTAATTACTGCTATTGTATCTGGAATTCTCATGCATGTTTATTTACCTACTATAAAATTGTGCACGCCTAATCTAATACCCAGAATGTACAGCTTGATATACCGCTAGAGGACTGCTGTTGGGGTACTTCGAGCATGTTTGTACCTATCTTTTGCACAGCAAAAATGTAAAATTACAACAAAAAAAAATACTTATCTATTTATTTACTTGTATCTATCACATATTTTCCCTCTATCCTCTCCTTTTCATAATTTATATATATATTTTTGATTCTTTATTTAAAAGAAAAGATATCCATGATGATATCCATGATGATTGGGACATGTGCTAAGCTTACAAAGAAAATGCTCAACAGCAGATCAATATTAAAACTGGAAAATAATGGGAAATTAGTAGGTGAGGGGACAGTAGATTCTTTCAATTTATTTTTCTTTCTTTTTTAAAGGGACCCTGTAGGCACAAAGACCACTTCAGCTCATTGAAGTGGTCTGGGTGCAATGTCCCATGTCCCTTAACCCTACAGTGGTAATTATTGTAGTTTCTGAGAAATTGCACCAATTAACTGCAAGGGTTAACTCCACCTCTAGTGGCTGTCTACCAGATGCACATCTGGAAATAACAGCTGATGTCATCACAATGTAAAAACACTGCTGAGCAAAGCTTAGACATTTTAAGTTGGGTAAGTGCCAAACGTTATTTGTTATTGGCTCAAAAGTGGACAATGTTTCTGCACTTTGCAAACCATTATCAACATTTGATAAGGACTCTAATGGAGCTTAGATGGGTTGCCTGGTGGCTGTTAGCCAGTGTATCTTTTGTGTATTTGGTCAGATGATTTACTTAAACAAACACTACTTACTATAACAGCGTCTAATTGAAGTTGCTGTAGTGGCTACAGTAGATCCCCCTTTGCAAGTGCCCCCAAAACATTGTATTTGAATAGTTAGAAGGTTTGGAAGCATGTCTTCAATCCTTCTGACTAGGAGAGCCAGGGCTGTTTTTTAACCGGCTCTCATAACCAGGAATACCATGGTGTCATGCGCGCATGTACAGTGCTGTCATGGCTTGCCATTGAAAAACATTTCATGCAATGATTCTCTGACAAGAGAATCACTGGAAGATCTCTGAGCGTGCCATGCATGCACCTACAGCCCACAATACTCATTGGATTGGACTGTCATCCTGGAGGCCAGGATGACTACCTGAGGAGGAGTGGACGGCAGTATCGAGGAAGGCTTTTTGTGCTTGTGTAAAACCATTCCTTTAAAAAAAAAAAAAAAAAAAAATTATAGCACATTGGGGGGAGGCTGAAACTAACTACTGCCATTAAGACTGTCAGGAATACAGATTTGTATTCCTAATGCTACAAATCTCTTACAAACAAGTTGTGCACACAGATTTATATTCCTAATGCTTTAAATCTCCTCTAACAACCAAGCTGGGTATAACTTGTTTTTAATATTCAGGAAGGCAAAGGTGAGCACCAGTGCACTTTTTTTTTTTTTTATCCTTTTCTACACTTTGCAATGCGTACACAAATTTGTATTACCTGTACAGGAAATGGGAAATGAAAAACCTGCTTATGCATTATTTAACAAACCCACAATGCTACTTCCACAAATTAATGTTAAACCAAATTAATTTTCATAATGTCTCGAAGTAATTTAAATCTAAACCTGGAGTTTGTATAACCATTTTTGAACATATTCTCTTTTTTTAAAGCCATTCTGTCATGCCAGGTTTACTCTGTGCTAGTACAGCTCCCAAGGCACAAAATATAAAATTTAGAAGACTGATAAATTATATATTTTTGTGCTTGGGGAGTTGTTACATTAGTTAAATTAGTACCTGCTTCCCCTCACTTCAGTGCTGCCATCGTGGAGTTTCTGTGAGTGTTACGATATTGCAATTCTTAACCCTTCATTGCCATTCTTTGTCTGTTGCTACTGACATTACATAGGGGAGGGTTCTCTTGCTCTGCCTGTCACTCAATCTTCTGCGTTAGACCCTCTTAAATACTGAGGCTTGATTGACTGGCAGGGAGGGGCCAAAATGTAAAGTGCATTAAATAAAAAGCTAGAATTTCTGCTAGCATCAAGTATAGATGAATTTTGATGCACTTTAATGTAAATCCAAATTGTGCATTCAGGTACACTTTAACATTATTCTAAAATTGCCCAGAGTAAATTGTGTATATCCCTTTCAATATCTAACATCTGTTATTGTTTACAGGCCTTTTTTACTTTGGCAAGAGACATCAAAGCAAAAATGGACAAGAAAATGGTAAGCATTGAGCGGTGTACTCTTTGAGTTCAAATGGAACTTTGTGGCTTTTGGGAGTCAGTTACATGTGGTAGTAGATAGGTTTGTGTATCCGTATGCTGAAGTGTTTTCAGGACTTTTCCACCATACTGTATGTATTCTTAGTAAGTTGGTGTCTTATAAGCATTCTATTTAATAATAATAACATTAGAAACACGAGCACTAAACTGCAAATGAGACCTTTAGAGAGACTCCAATACAAGGATTTTTTTATTTAATTTATTTATTCTAATAAATATTTATTCTAATATTCAGTCTTCTGCTCTATAACCGAAACAGATGTGTAAATTTGCAGGGACAATTACTGGAATTGTTTGACCTGATTATTTTTTTTCTTCTGACTATTTTACGATACAGTAATTAGTACGTAGGGTGCTATTTCAGCACGTTGCTTGTTGTGTAACTATCCTTTCGGAAATGGGTGAAAGAAGAAATATAGATGCAAAAAAAATGGCTTTTATTATAAATTAACTTACACTATGTACCAAAGTCTTATACATAAGGGATGCTTTCTGCAATTAAGTGGATCAAGTATAGAATCTGTTGGCGCTATGTAAATGGCGATAATAATAGTTTGAGGAACATCCTTGCTACAATTTAACCCATTGAGATTAATTCTACAGATTTTTGTGTCACTTTATATACAGTAAAATACAAAATAGCTTCCACCAAATCACCCGTGGAATAAAAGGTTAAACTTAACTTTGGATACTTGCTTCCCTTCAGTTACCTCCCAAAATGGTAACTACCGTATATACTCGAGTATAAGCCGACCCGAATATAAGCCGAGGCCCCTAATTTTATCCCAAAAAACTGGGAAAACTTATTGACTCGAGTATAAGACTAGGGTGGGAAATGCAGCAGCTACTGGTAAATTTCTAAATAAAATTAGATCCTAAAAAAATTTTATTAATTGAATATTTATTTACAGTGTGTGTATAATGAATGCAGTGTGTGCGTATGTGTGTGTGTATGAGTGCAGCGTGTGTGTATGAGTGCAGTGTGTGTGTGTATGAGTGCAGTGTGTGTGTGTATGAGTGCAGTGTGTGTGTGCATGAATGCAGTGTGTGTGTGCATGAATGCAGTGTGTGTGTGCATGAATGCAGTGTGTGAATGCAGTGTGTGCAGGGCCGGTGCAAGGATATTTGCCGCCGTAGGCAAAAAAATTTTTGCCGCCCCCTCCCCCCCCATATGTCCTGACTTCCCCTCCTCCTCCCTCAGTGGTCCTTACCTCCCCACCCCCGTGTTCCTTCACTCCCCCCCCAGTGGTCCTGACTCACCCCTCCCCTAGTGGTCCTTACTTCCCCCTCCCCTCCCATAGTGGTCCTTATCCCACCCCCTCCCTCTCATAGTGGTCCTTATCCCCCTTCTCCCTCCCATAGTGTTCCTTATCCCCCCCCATCCCTCCCATAGTGGTCCATATACCCCCCTCCCTCCCATAATGGTCCTTATACCCCCCTCCCTCCCATAGTGGTCCTTATACCCCCCTCCCTCCCATAGTGGTCCTTATCCCACCCCCTCCCATAGTGGTCCTTATACCCCCCTCCCTCCAATAGTGGTCCTTATACCCCCCCTCCCTCCCATAGTGGTCCTTATACCCCCCCCCCCTCCCTCCCATAGTGGTCCTTATACCCCCCCTCCCTCCCATAGTGGTCCTTATACCCCCCCTCCCTCCCATAGTGGTCCTTATCCCCCCCTCCCTCCCATAGTGGTCCTTATACCCCCCCTCCCTCCCATAGTGGTCCTTATACCCCCCCTCCCTCCCATAGTGGTCCTTATACCCCCCTCCACCCCATAGTGGTCCTTATCCCCCCCCTCCCTCCCATAGTGGTCCTTATCCCCCCCCTCCCTCCCATAGTGGTCCTTATACCCCCCCCCCTCCCATAGTGGTCCTTATACCCCCCCTCCCATAGTGGTCCTTATACCCCCCCCCCTCCCATAGTGGTCCTTATACCCCTTTTATTTTTATTATTATTATTTTTTTTATTATTTTATTTCTTTTTTTTTTTTTTTTTTTCGTCCCCCCTCCCTGCTTGATATATGGCAGGGAGGGGGGCTCTCCTTCCCTGGTGGTCCAGTGGCAGTTCAGTGGGGGGAGAGGGGGGCTGGCAGAGCTGTACTTACCTGTTCTGCAGCTCCTGTCAGCTCTCTCCTCCTCTGCGCCGTCCGTGCAGCTCCTTCTGTCAGCTCACAGTGTAAGTCTCGCGAGAGCCGCGGCTCTCGCGAGACTTACACCGGGAGCTGACCGAGGTGCTGAACGGACGGCGCGGAGGAGGAGAGAGCTGACAGGAGCTGCAGAACAGGTAAGTACAGCTCTGCCAGCCCCCCTCTCCCCCCAGTCTGTATTATGGCAATGCAAATTGCCATAATACAGACTCTGACTCGAGTATAAGCCGAGTTGGGGTTTTTCAGCCCAAAAAATGGGCTGAAAAACTCTGCTTATACTCGAGTATATACGGTATATAAAAAGTATAATATGGTTCATATGGAATAGGTATCCAGCTTGTATCACTAAAACATAAATAAAAAATACAACATAGCGTAATACTGTTGTGGTCTTATTAATTGCCCAATGGTTCAAGGTTACACTCACAGATTTGTTGTATATAGTAAGCCTTCAGGTTGCCACCCCTATAGGTAGGGGGGTAAGTCCTGTTCGTTTGTAGTAACGCCAATCTGGAGACCAAGATGTTCACACTCTCCCAATGGTTGAAAGTATGGATTTATTGGCATATAGTAAAATTAAATTAAAATATGGTTCTACGCGTTTCGTTCCCCATAGTAAACTTTCTCAGGAACCAAAATTTAAAAAACATACAGTTTATACACTCCAAATACTAACAAGTGTATCCATAAGCCTATTGCTTCCCTCCCTTCCCTTAAATACAATAAGTGCCGGAAGTCCATTGTTGGTGTGATGGGCGTATTCTCCTTTTCCTCTTCTATTGGACATCTCATCCATTGGTGAATTACCTCCATCTGTTGTTTCAGCTGTTCTGATTTTCGTTCGTTTTTTTTCGTGGCATTTTAGGTGTCCATTTTCGAGGACTCACTTCCTGTATGGGTCAGCGTCTTCTTTTTATGATGCACTTCCTTATTTTATTTTTTATTTTATTTTTATTTAAAAATGGCCATGCATTCCATTTTGTTCCACTTAGAACTTGTTATGTTGCCATCTGGTGGTCGCCAGAAAGTAATACACTTTGTGCATATTTATCAATGATTTCATTATATGCAAAAAAGAAAAATGCCAGAGTTGAATTAACAATTCATTTTACAATTAAACATATAGACTTTATTCCCATTCTATTCACCAACAAACAATGGTCCAATTTAGTTATTATAAAACTAATTTGATCTATATGATGGGTAATGTTCATTTTATACTTCCCGTTACAGCACCTGAGGTTCCTAGTAGGTCTCCCATACAAGTACTAACCAGGCCCGAGTCTGGATAGCTTCTAAGATCTGACAAGATCAGGCACTTTCAGACTGATATTGCCATAGATTTTTATTTCTTATTTTAATGTTGTTTATCAATATATACTTTTGTGGACCCTTGTGTATTGGTGTATATTTGGGCTTCACATCACATATATTGCATATATACAGTAAAGCAAGGTTTTGTTCGCAAGAACACTTCTGCCAAGCTGGTCAGTATCACAATTATTGAATCCATACTACATATGAAGTAATCAGTTGCCAGTTTCTGTCATTTAATGCTCTATTATTGTGGAGAAATATTGGCAAAATTTGCAAGACTTACGAATCATTTGTTGCATTGCTTTTCGTTTTCGATTACATAGCTCCACCTGCTGGCCATTCCATTGAATTTTTATAAAAGCTAATTTTTCAGGTTTTTGAAATGTGCATTTTAGGGAATGTTTATTCTTGTACCCTTGGTACTTACAAGCATCACAAAAATTATACATACTTACTAATGGATGGTAATTTGTTGGTGTTCTTAAAGAAAAGGGCAAAAGCACATGAATAAACGGTAAAAGTTGAGGTAGATCCTAAATCCTAATTTCTCCAAAATAAATCTATTTAAAATATTGTCCAAGTAAGCTTTAGAAGTTTAGCAGAAAAGACAATTTAAAGTGTTTTTTTCATATAATTGCATCACATTTTTCCAACCCAGATTTTAAAAATCACCATCTTATATAGGTAGATTTTACATTATATGGTGAGGCATAAACTGTGATTAACTGGTTAAATGTAACAAAAAAAGCTATGCAGCCTCTCTTCAGCTCTTCGTTCTGTGTAGTTGTCCAATATTTTTTTTTATTTTTATTTTTTTAACCCCTTAAGGACGGAGGACGGTTCAGGACTGTCATCGGCATTTTTCCATTGCCGACTGCTGATGGTCCTGAACCGTCCTAACTTTAAGATTTACTTACCCGATCGCCGTCGTTCCCCCGGCGGTGCTCCCGTTGTGGGGAGACTGCCTGCAGCCCAGACAGTCTCCCCATGGCAGATTAGGACCCCTGGGGCCATGTGATCGCTCAACAGGGCGACCACATGGTCACAATAGGTGTCCATGTGTCTGCCTGCAGGGGGACTGTCTGTGCTGACAGGCAGTATCCCTGCATGTGTAAAATCATAAAAAAAAAAAAGTTAAAGTTAATAAAAAAATATATATTATTATATATGTGTATATATATATATATATATATATATGATATATAGACATATATTATACCTATATAATATATGTCTATATATCATATATATATATATGTCATGCTAAGTGTATTTTTATATTAATATTAATATAAAAATACACTTATAATTAAATTACACACGTGTGTGTATATATATATAATATATAACTATATATATTGTGTATATATATTATTATAAAATACAAATAAGTAATTTAAATTAAATTAAACATGTACAAATAATAATAAAAATTTGAAAAAAAATTATATCTATATGAAATTTTATTCTAACTGTATTTTGATATTTATATATATCAAAATACACTTAGAATGAACTTGTATATATATCTACCGTATATACTCGAGTATAAGCCGAGTTTTTCAGCCCATTTTTTGGGCTGAAAAACCCCAACTCGGCTTATACTCGAGTCAAGGTCTGTATTATGGCAATTTGCATTGCCATAATACAGACCGGGGGAGAGGGGGGCTGGCAGAGCTGTACTTACCTGTTCTGCAGCTCCTGTCAGCTCTCTCCTCCTCCGCGCCGTCCGTTCAGCACCTCGGTCAGCTCCCAGTGTAAGTCTCGCGAGAGCCGCGGCTCTCGCGAGACTTACACTGGGAGCTGACAGAGGGAGCTGCACGGACGGCGCAGAGGAGGAGAGAGCTGACAGGAGCTGCAGAACAGGTAAGTACAGCTCTGCCAGCCCCCCTCTCCCCCCCACTGAACTGCCACTGGACCACCAGGGAAGGAGAGCCCCCCTCCCTGCCATCTATCAAGCAGGGAGGGGGGACGAAAAAAAAATAAAATAAGAAATAATAATAAAAAAAAATAATAATAATAATAAAAAAAAAATTAAAAAAAGGGGGTATAAGGACCACTGTGGGAGGGGGGGGGGTATAAGGACCACTATGGGAGGGAGGGGGTGGGATAAGGACCACTATGGGAGGGAGGGGGGGTATAAGGACCGCTATGGGAGGGAGGGGGGGGATAAGGACCACTATTGGAGGGAGGGGGTGGGATAAGGACCACTATGGGAGGGAGGGGGGTATAAGGACCGCTATGGGAGGGAGGGGGGATAAGGACCACTATGGGAGGGAGGGGGGGGGGGATAAGGACCACTATGGGAGGGAGGAGGGGATAAGGACCACTATGGGAGGGAAGGGGGGGATAAGGACCACTATGGGAGGGAGGGGGGGGATAAGGACCACTATGGGAGGGAGGGGGGGGATAAGGACCACTATGGGAGGGAGGGGGGGGATAAGGACCACTATACCACTATGGAAGGGAGGGGGGGATAAGGACCACTATCGGAGGGAGGGGGGTGGGATAAGGACCACTATGGGAGGGAGGGGGGTGGGATAAGGACCACTATGGGAGGGAGGGGGGGGAGAAAAGGAACACTATGGGAGGGAGGGGGGGATAAGGACCACTATGGGAGGAAGGGAGGGAGGGGGATAAGGACCACTATGGGAGGAAGGGAGGGAGGGGGATAAGGACCACTATGGGAGGGAGGGGGATAAGGACCACTATGGGAGGGAGGGGGATAAGGACCACTATGGGAGGGAGGGGGGGGATAAGGACCACTAGGGGAGGGAGGGGGGTGGGATAAGGACCACTATGGGAGGGAGGGGGGGGAGAAAAGGAACACTATGGGAGGGAGGGGGGGATAAGGACCACTATGGGAGGGAGGGGGGGGATAAGGACCACTATGGGAGGAAGGGAGGGGGGGGATAAGGACCACTATGGGAGGGAGGGGGATAAGGACCACTATGGGAGGGAGGGGGATAAGGACCACTATGGGAGGGAGGGGGATAAGGACCACTATGGGAGGGAGGGGGGGGATAAGGACCACTAGGGGAGGGAGGGGGGGATAAGGACCACTAGGGAAGGGGAGGGGGAAGTAAGGACCACTAGGGGAGGGGAGGGGGAAGTAAGGACCACTAGGGGAGGGGAGGGGGAAGTAAGGACCACTAGGGGAGGGGTGAGTCAGGACCACTGGGGGAGGGGGGTGAAGGAACACGGGGGTGGGGAGGTAAGGACCACTGAGGGAGGAGGAGGGGAGGTCAGGACATATGGGGGGGGGCAAATATCCTTGCACCGGCCCTGCACACACTGCATTCATACACACACTGCATTCATACACACACTGCATTCATACACACTCTGCACTCATACACACACACTGCACTCACACACACACACACACACTGCATTCACACACACACACGCTGCACTCATACACACACACGCTGCACTCATACACACACACGCTGCACTCATACACACACACGCTGCACTCATACACACACACACGCTGCACTCATACACACACACACGCTGCACTCATACACACACACACGCTGCACTCATACACACACACACGCTGCACTCATACACACACACGCTGCACTCATACGCACACACTGCATTCATTATATACACACTGTAAATAAATATTCAATTAATATATTTTTTTTAGGATCTAATTTTATTTACAAATTTACCAGTAGCTGCTGCATTTCCCACCCTAGTCTTATACTCGAGTCAATAAGTTTTCCCAGTTTTTGGGGGAAAAATTAGGGGCCTCGGCTTATATTAGGGTCGGCTTATACTCGAGTATATACGGTATGTATATATAAATAAATAAAAAGAATACAAACTATTCATATGTCCATATACAAAATTACATAAATAATTATATAAATATACACGTAGACTTCAAATATATAAATATGCATATATATTTAAATTCTACGTGCGTATTTATGTAATATTTTTACATAATTAAGTTATTTTATTGATTGCAATTTAAGGGACCTGCCTGCCAACCCAGGCCGAAAGTCCAGAGAATTTAATTTGCTATCACTGTATTTTACCCTGTAACGTTCTACACCCTAAAACCTGTACATGGGGGGTACTGTTTTACTCGGGAGACTTCGCTGAACACAAATATTAGTGATTCAAAACAGTAAAACATATCACAGCAATGATATTGTCAGTGAAAGTGACTTTGTTTGCATTTTTCAAACACAAACAGCACTTTTACTGATGATATAATTGTTGTGATACATTTTCCAGTTTTGAAACACTAATATTTGTGTTCAGCAAAGTCTCCTGAGTATAACAGTACCCCCCCCCCCCCCCCCCCATGTACAGGTTTTGTAGCGGTTTTGAAAGTTACAGGGTCAAATATATAGGTCAAATATTTTTACATTGAAAATGGCCAGGTTGGTTACGTTGCCTTTGAGAGCGTATGGTAGCCCAGGAATGAGAATTACCCCCATGATGGCATACCATTTGCAAAAGAAGACAACCCAAGGTATTGCAAATGGGGTATGTCCAGTCTTTTTTAGTAACCACTTAGTCACAAACACTGGCCAAAATTAGCGTTCAATTTAGTTTACTTTTTTCACACACCAACAAATATGAACGCTAACTTTGGCCAGTGTTTGCGACTAAGTGGCTACTAAAAAAGTCTGGACATACCCCATATTGAATACCCTGGGTTGTCTACTTTAAAAAAAAAGATGTACATGTGGGGTGTTATTCAGCGATTTATGACAGATAATAGTGTTACAATGTCACTATTGATACATTTTAACCCTTTAAGTCCGGAGGACGTACTATTACGCCACGCAGAAACCGGCTCTAAACGCCGGCGGGCGTAATAGTACGTCCTCGCTTTTATTGCCGCCCACGTGGCCGGCGGTATTCTCCCGCTGCAGATCGCGGTCGGGGGGGGATGCCTGGCCCCCCGGGCAACCCCCCCTGTGGCCGGTGACCGCGATCTGCAGTCTCTGATCGCAGTGACAGGCTGTCACTGCGATCAGTATTCAGCGTGTGTCAGCCGATTTCAAATCGGCTGACACACGTGGCGGCAGCTCTCCCCTTGTGCAGATCGCGGTCGGGGGAC
>NC_086321.1:285244709-285432209 GCF_036172605.1 Pelobates fuscus | reverse complement strand
ATTGGCGTTTTTTGCATTTTTCACACACAAACTAATACTAACGCTAACTTTGGCCAGTGTTTGTGACCAAATGGCTACTAAAAAAGACTGGACATACCCCATTTGCAATACCTTGGGTTGTCTACTATTGCAAATGGTATGCCATTATGGTTGTAAATTTAATTCCTGGGCTACTATACAGTCTCAAAGGCAACGTAACCAATCTGACGAATTTCAATTTCAAATGTAACACGCTATATTTGACCCTGTAACTTCCCAAAACACCATAAAACCTGTACATAGGGGGTACTGTTTTACACGTGAGACAGCGCTGAATACAAATATGTGTATTGTATTGCAGTAAAAGCAAACAGTATTTTGACATCCACAGTTAAAATGTCACATAGAACTAAAAAATTTTTAAAAATTCTTTTTTTCTCCCATTTTTTTTATATATTTTTTTATATTAAATTATATTCAATACCTAAATATTTGATGTTAAATGAAAGCCCTGTTTCCCCTGAATAAAATGATATATAATAAGGGGGGATGCATTTAATATGAAAGAGGTGAATTACGGTTGGACAGACATAGCGCAAATGCCAGGTTTTGTTTACGTTTTGTTCTGTTCACAACTTGTACATTTGGCTGCGGTGTTAAGGGGTTAAAAATGTATGTTTTGAAACCGCAATATCCTACTTGTACTTATAGCCCTATAACATGCAAAAAAATAGCAAAAAGCATGTAAACACTGGGTATTTTTAAACTCAGGACAACATTTTGAATCTATTTAGCAGTTTTTTTCATTCGCTTTTGTAGATGAGTAAAAGATTTTTCACATAAAAGTCAAAAAACATGTATTTTTTTTCAATTTTATCATTTTTTCATTTTTAAAAAATTAAATTACATGAGATTATATAAATAATGGTATGTAAAGAAAGCCCCTTTTGTCCTGAAAAAAAACAATATATAATTTGTATGGGAACAGTAAATTAGAGAGCGGAAAAGTACAGCTAAACACAAACACCACAAAAGTGTAAAAAAGATGCCTGGTCGCAAATGTACATCGCCGCAAAAACAGTCCGGTCCTTAAGGGGTTAAAGCCTGTCAAATGCCACATTTGTATTTTCTTTCTGCAATGATTTATCTTTTGGAATTTTGTGTACATTTTGGAATTTATAGTAAGAGGTAAATACACAGACTGCTTTAATTATTGCTGCTATTTCAATAAACTATTTTAGTGTCTCTAAATCACTGGTAATGGGGGGGGGGGGGAGAGAAACAGTTGTGATTTTGCTACTTGTAGATGAACTGTAGAACGTCACCCACAATTTATCATGTTCTTCTTTTCAGGAAGGGAATAACCCTCAAGGGAGTAGTCAGGGTGTCAAAATCACCCCAGACCAGCAGAAGAAGAGCAGTTTCTTCCGATGTGTCCTTCTGTGAGGGATGCTGTCTTATTGGAGTTCTGTGCTCCACAAACTGGACTGTGCCTGTATATGAGTAACCATCGTCTTCACAGATACACAACCTTAAACCACCAGCTCTGCCGCAATCTAGCTTATCTGAATAAGAGTGAGAAGCTCTGTCTACCTTAGTAACTGTTTCAACTAGCCGTTCTGGAACATGTTCTAAGTTTGTACATTTATTGTTCCATTTATTTTTGTTTATATATTTTATTTTATTTTTCCTTACCATTTGGTTGATATAATCACCGTATTCCCTGTTTGTTTTTTTTGTTTGTTTTTTTGTTTTTTGCTTTCTTTTATTTCCCTATTTTTCTTCAACATTAAACAAAGTGGTTACCTTTAAGGGGTTGCCTAAGGAGCCATATTTATATGTTCATTCTGTTAACCAAAATTCGTTACCACTTAAATTTGGATCCATAAATGGCACCTTCTTACATTCTTGCACACATACATATGTATGTATAACATGCACCTTTTTCTTACATTCCAGAATTAGTCTTCCATATCAAATATGTTGGTAGACATCATAATAAATTCATTTTGCTTTAATTTAAGAGAAAATCCCAGATTTCTGTAATATATATGAGTGAGTGTACAGGAAGTTTCTAAAGAATATTGTGAGCTGATATCACTTGTTGGGTGTAGTCGTGCCTTTTGAGTTTGAATTCTCAAAGAATAGCCATCTTTCTAGCGTACATATGCCTTTTTGTGAATATGTTTAGGCATGAATAAAATCGCTGTTTCTCCATGTTCTGCTCAGGAACAGTTTCAGCATTATTTTAATTTTTGTAAAACATGCTTACGATTATGACCAAATTATGTGAATCCACAATTTTTATAATATTTTGTTGGAAAACAATGCAGGAAGCCCAACGTTTTCATTAAAGTTTTCTTTTTACTATCCAGGAACCTATGGTAATTTATCATGGATGTTATTTCTTTAAATGGGTGCAGAATTTTCTGTTGATCCCTGGAAAACAGAATATCTCATTCTTTGAACAAAGGATTCCTGCATTATTAGTAAAGCATTTTTTTGTTTTGTTTCTGTTAATGACTGCAGAACCCCTGCTTACTCCCAGCAGGCTGTACAGTTTAATTTATGAACATACATAGAGCTTTTGCCACACATAATCTTACGGTGAGTTATTGCCATCAGAGATTTAGTTGTAAAATGTCAGTGGTGCATGAATTACTTTTTTATTTAAATTTTTTAGTCATGTGTGAATTGTTGGTAATTCAAAGTAAATTTCAACTTTTAGGCCAAAAGTATCTGAATGGAAATAAAGTTTACGTGAATATTTTTTTTCGCTATTTGGACCTAAAATTCAATTTGAAATTACCTTGTAACTCACATTTAGCAAATAGCCCTGGACGTGATTTTTGAATGTCTGCTCCCTGATTTATTGGTTCGTGTAATCACAGTAATTGACTATAAACGTTGTGTTTTCTTGAATCACTTCATCAGTAATCAAATATCCTTAAAGCACTTTCATGAACTAATGCCAAATCGTACAACACTGTCTCAAGATCCACCTGATTTGGAATAGTTTGTATCACCAAAGAGTGGGACCAATGGGCAGATATAGTTAAAGGACCAAGCAGGCCATTAGATTTTAGCATTCTCTAGTTTCCATTCCTTTATGGGGGAAAAATACGATTTTTGAAGATGCTAACCGACTAGATGCTATTGATCTTCCTTGTTTTCTGAAAACCGCAGATGTCAAGGTGAATCTCAGAAATCACATGGCTTAACTGGGTGGAAATTAAATACAGAGACGCAAATATGTATAGAATATTATGTGTGTGTGTGTGTGTGTACATATATAGACACTTTTCTACTTAATTGAGGGTACTCGTGTTAGAATAGACCCTGTTCAAAATTTGCAATTGGGATTATGGGTGCAATGCCCTTAGATCTGGTTCCCGTTGTTTGTTTATTAAAAAGCACGATAACTGACAACAGACTCTTGTAGGTAACACGAACAGCGCCACCTAAAACTGTGAAGGTGTCTTGGCACGCGGTTCTGAGTCTTTCAATAATTTGAGTTTTAATTATTGTGGCAATTTTTGTCCTTGAATTGCCCTCTTTTCTCAGTGGGGAAAAATGTTTTGTTATAGATTGGCATTTATTTTGCTTATTGTGCAATTTCCACTATTTTTTTTATTTTATTTTTTTATACTGTAGCCTGACTAATCTCATCTTGTAGCTTAAATAGGTATATATACATTTTGTTGAGTTCATAGAGTTGCCGTTATGGTTTAAAAAAATTGTACCTACTCTAAAAAAATAAAATAAAATGCATTGATCACTGTATTGTTTACAAATAGTTTAAGAAATAGCAATTTGGGTTATTAAAAAGGAATCTATGACTGTAAATTAAAGCGCTATAAATTACACAAATGCAGAAACACTCCAGTTAACGTTTTTTGGATAATTTCAAGTTGTAAATTGAAACGGGCATTTAATTTAAATCAGGTCTATTAGTTATGTATTTTGATTATTTTGTAGTTTTTTTGGTCTCAAGTGTGAATGCAACCAAAGTGGTTACATATACTGACATCCCAATAGGCCTGGATAAATTATTGCATCATTTGAGAACCAGCAAGCAACACATAATTGATTCTCTAGTGTGGGAATTGGGGTGAATTGACAGTGGGATTGCAAATTGTAAGCTCTAATAACAGAGGTCATATAAATTATCCACTTTACTATTTTTTTATTTTAATTTTTTTTTTATAGTTTTAGTTAGTTTTATCCTGTATTTTGAAATTGGTCAATTCTCACTTTGCGATTTATTGTATAGTGAAAAATTCCCCAGTGAATTCTGAGATTTCTGTAAGGCAGGGGTGCCCAAAAGGAAGATCCCCCAGATGTTTTAAAACTACAGCTTCTATGATGATTTGTCATTCTAAAGGCATGCAAAGCATCATGGGATTGTAGTCCTACAACATCTGGGGATCTACCTTTTGGGCATCCATGCTGTAAGGCATACAAGGATAAAAATGTTGCTAAAATAGTGAGTATGGGTACCATCAAAGCACATCTCTCTGAAAAGTCAGCTAGTGTTCATTTATTTTTTATTTGCATATTCCCTTTATATTCAGGGTGTGTAATTCTGTATTTTTTTCTTTATAATTAGTATCTTTTCAAGTTTACATTTCTAGGCAGACTCTGAATTACAAGGGATCATTTAATTCTTGCAGATTTTGAAGGCTGATAAATGCTGATACTCAAAAGGTTAGGACCAGCAGAGTAGGATGCCTTCTGTAGTGTATCTGTAATATTTTGTTTTTCATTTGATATCAACACGTGAAACATGTCTTGCTGTATGTCTGTAATAACTTGCTTTTGTTTACAATGACAACAGCACTTCAGGAAATACAAATTAAAGCATATTTTAAAGTTATGTATGATTTGGGTTTGTTTTTTCTTTAGTTCTTTTTCTCTTTTTCCCTCACTTACTTGCTGCTTCATTAGTGAGGTTTAGTCTTATAAAAGGCACATTTAGTTCACATGCTTCTCCATGAAGTCTGCATTTCAAACAAGATCAGGCCTGTTACTTTGATACGTCTGTTTAACTGTCTCTGACAATTTATTTTATTTTTCCCGATTGTCTAAAAACCACAAGAAAGTAAATAAAATACAGATTTGAATTCACGTTTATTTTTTCCCCTTTCAGACTTTGTATATCTTTTATTACTACCTTTCTTTAAAATTTAGTTTTTTGAATATATGTATACCTGCGTGTGTGTGTGTTGTGTGTGTTTTAGATGTATATGTGGAATCTCTCTAATTCCAAGCAGGCAGAGTCAATTATCCTTAAACTCCTATTAAAATAGGAGAATTACTGAGCATGCACAACCATCACGTGCATGCTTGGCAGTTTCCATATAAAATTTGAAAGTACCACCCATCATATTTGCAATACAAGTTGTGAGCGGGTTCATATTATCTTGAATCAAGTGAATCACTACAGTTTGGTGATTAGTGACTAAACTATGAGAACTGATTTGCTAATTTAAAAGAAAATTAATATCCAGTTTACCTATTATCACAACTTGGCTACATTTTTGTAATTCAATTTTAAGTTGACTACAATTCTGTATTTAGTGACTAAACCATATGTTATAAATGTTTTAAAACTGGTCCCAACCATTTGTTGTGTGCAGTCACCGCAGTGTGCTTGCAATGCATATCACAGATGCGTTGACTCAGGTGGATCAGGAAGAGCATCCTCTCGGGTGTTTTGCGTAGTACAGGGGTTCCCAAGCCAGTCCTCAAGTACCCCCTGCCTGTCCAGGATTTGGTGTGTTGTGTTGTGTGTGTTTTTTTTTTTTTTAAAAACACACCTTGGACTCAACTGTATAATCCCTAAATCCTAGACTGTTAGAGGGTCCTTGAGGACTGGGTTGGGATCCACTGGTATAGTACTTTCTGAAATGTTGGTACTGGTAAATATAGTAAGAAGCGGTCCAGTGATTTCTGATATAAACCAACATTTAAGCTAGAGAATGTTTGTTTTTAACCCCTTCAGGACGGGTGACGGACGAGGTCCGTCATCCAGGGAATACCCTTAACGACGGGTGACTGACCTCGTCCGTCACGCGGTAAAATTAACCCCAGATCGCGGCGATCGTGGGGTTAATGGTGCTCCGGTCTGCCTCTGCATTAGAGGCAGACCGGGAGCACCGGATCGGGCTGCCCCAGCATGTCAGAGCGAGCACATGTGCTGTGTATACTTGCCTTCCGCCTCCCTGCACTTCCGGGTTCACTGTGAAGTGCAGGGAGACGGATCAGTGCTGATCCTGCCCCCTAGTGTAAAAAAAAAAAAGTAAATTTAAAATCCCACCCCCCCCTTACCCATTTTAATAAAAAATTAACCCCTTCCCTGCCAATTGATCACTGACTACAGTGATCAATTGGCAGGGATTACATTTTAATATGACCTGATTTTTTTTTTTTAACCCCTGAGGGTTAATTCTTTTTTTTTTTTTTTTTTTTTTTTTAACCCTCAGGGGTTAAATTTATTTTATTAATTCATTTAAATATTTTAAAATTATAAATTTAGCTAGCTGGGGAGGGTGGAAGTTAGTGGGGAATTGGGGGATTTAGTGTTAGGCTAACTAGGGGTTAACGTTAAAAAAAAGTTTTAAAATAAGCTTTAAAAAGTAAAAAAATTAAGAAAAAAAAGTTTTAATAACGTTTAAGTAAAAAATTAAAAAAAATAAACCCTTTACCCAGTCCAAATAAAAATTAACCCCTTCCCTGCCAGTCGATCACTGCCTACAGTGATCAAAATACAGATCACAGTATTATACTGAGATCTAATTTTTTTTTAACCCCTGACAATTAACTTATTTATTTTTTAACCCTCAGGGGTTACATTTATTTAATTAACTAATTTAAATATTGTCTAATTAAATATTTTGCTAGCTGGGGTGGGTGGGAGTTATGGGAAAATGGGGAATTCACGGTTAGTGCTGCTTACTGCTAGTTAGGGGTTAACGGTAAAAAAAAAAAAGCTTAGAAAAATGTTAAATATGTAAAAAAAAGTTTTACGAAAGTTTAAGAAACTTTAAAAAAATTAATAAGCATAACAAAAGTTTAAAAAATAGTTTTAGGGGCGGAGCCTGACTGCCAAGGCAAGCAGACGTGCACAGCTTGAGCTCCTGCATGAAAAAGAGGAAAACTGTGCATGAGCCCAGTATTTCAGCTCAATATTACAAACAGCCTGGCAGAACCTGTACTCAGGAGACTCCGGGCACACAATATCACACTTATCATGAAACCACTGTTGATGACAGCCCGAGAGCCTGAAGGTAACCTGATGGGGCCTGGTCGAGGGAGAGGCGGCCGATTTCCCGGAGCTCAGGCCCTGCAAGCGGACCCACTTCACTCCGATCCCCCCCCCTGGACCGATGGGGGTTATCTCGGTCCACAAACTACCCACGGAAGGGGGAAAGAACAAGCTGAACCGGAGGGCAGATGTGTCTCGCAGCATGATCCTCGCGGCGAGTCCAAGATGGCCGCCACGCGGGAAGCCCGGCATGATAGCCCACACACTCAATGGAGGGCCCTATTTGAAGCCAGGTTTGAGGCCGTCTGCCGCAAATTCTGGCACCGAATCAAACAGAGAGCAGCCACGGAAATCTCCTTACGCACCAAACAGAGGACCCACACTGAGGGGCACCTGAGAGCCAAAGCTTCCATCCAAAGGGAACTCTGGGGGGACAAGAAGTCTAGGCCCCGCGCCTATGCTGAGGAGAGGCGGAATCGGAAGGGGATGCATTCAGGCACAACGCATGGAACCGTAACTACCCCACACTCTACAGGCCATCCTAGGCCGAGGGCCAACCGGAGAACACCTCCGAGGCGCCGTCCACACTGCCCGAGGCCCGACCGCCGCTGGCGGCAGCAGAACAACCAGGCACTCCTGGGCACCCAAAAAAGGGAAGACTCGGCCTCCAGAGGAACCCGAGTCTGTGGGCTGAAGGCGCCGACCCTTTTCACGGCCTGGGGCGAGAAGGCGGCCCCCAAACATCCGCATCCCACCATGCCCCAGGGCTCACCCCAAACGCAAGGTACCCCCACATCTCGCCTGGGCATTGGCTGATTCAGGACACAAAGGTCGGGGGGACCTACATCCAGCCGCTTCCAGCCATGGACTTCGCTGCTCAGCGGAAATCCCACTCGGACTGTCCACCCTGCCGATCACAAATCCAGCCTATATTGGCTGCTCCCTGTTGGACTACGGTCCTCCATACCTTACTTAATAGCCAATTACAGCCTACTGCTATGTAGAAATCTTGTAGTGTATAATAAGCTTAACGTTTTTTTGTTTTGTTTGTTTGTTTGTTTGTTTTTTCGCATGCAAATAGGAAGCTTACCTATTCACCACGACCAATCTGTATTATGTGTGCAGTAGTAACTAGCCTCAGCTCAGCCTAAAACGTACGACCAGATAAGCCTATATCTCAGCCTGTGAATAAAATGTCTACAGGGTTATAT
The DNA here is from genome assembly GCF_036172605.1 of Pelobates fuscus. Lineage (NCBI taxonomy): Eukaryota > Metazoa > Chordata > Amphibia > Anura > Pelobatidae > Pelobates > Pelobates fuscus. Next base: position 285,423,752 of record NC_086321.1, on the reverse strand, counting down.
CCATATGTCCAAGCGAACTGGCCAGATTAAGTAGAACCACAATAAATGTTATAAGAGAAGTCCTTACCACTATACCTGGCGATAGAGCAGTCACTCAGCGCAAAATGCCAATTTAGAGAGGTTCTTTACCCAGCTAGACATGGACGCATGCCCTACCTCCGGTGTCCACGAACAAAGATTCTATACCGTATACCTTCCATCATGATAAGCCTGTACAGTTAACTACACCATAAGCGCTAAGCGTAATGTTTCAACATGTTCATGTTATACTCACCTTTAAAAAATGAGACACTTATCTAGGAAATGTTATTTGCAGTTATGCTATGACTAACGTATACTTAATATTGCACATTTCCCTCCCTTTTATTTCTGTATCCCAATTCATCTGTCTCAATAAAAGAAAGATTGACAAAAAAAAAAAAAATAGTTTTAAAAAGTAAAAAAAGTTTTAAAAAGTGAAAAAATACGTTTAATAACGCTCATTACCACTACACCTGGTATACAAGCTAGCGGAAAAATGATCCCACGCTAAGGTTCAAAATATGCCTTTTGAAATACCCTGGGATGTCTTCTTTAAGAAATGGTATGCCTTTGTGGGGTAGTTTGAATTATATAGCCTGGTAAAATACTCTAAAATGGGACATGGGCACAGCGTAAAAATTTAAAGTTTGAAAAAAACTGGAATGACTATGTCCCAAATGTGCCCCTCTGATGTCCACATATACCTGTCAGAGGTACATACGTGGGTATTTTTGTACTCAGCTGAGCAACATATGAAGTATTATACAGTCGTAGCACACATAAGGTTTGCAAAATATACTGTGCAAACTCACTTTGTGTGTCAAAAAGGCAGAAAAAAACGCTTATTACCACTACACCTGGTACAAGCTAGCGGAAGAATTATCTCACGCTAAGGTTCAAAATATGCCTTTTGAAATACCCTGGGGTGTCTACTTTAAGAAATGGTAGGCCTTTGTGGGGTAGTTTGAATTTAAAACCTGCGAAGATGCTTGGAAATTGCACATAGGCCCAGCGTCAAAATCCAAAGTTCTGTAAAAACTGATATGGCCTGGTCTTCAATATGGCACTGTAGCTTCACAAAATAGTGCCAAAGACATTCATTGGGGATGTCTTTTTACTCAGAAGACTTAGCTGAGCATAATTTGGAGGTTTTGAACTTAGTGGCACATATGAAATATACAAAATGCCCAGCAAAAATGCAATCCGTATGTAAAAAAAAAATGCCCCAAATTATTATTTACCACATACTTTGGCATATATTGGTGAAAAAATGGGGGCATGCTAAGGCACAATATGCACCTTATGATATACCCTGGAGTGTCTACTTTTACAAATGGTATGCCTTTGTGGGGTTTTTTTGAACAGTCAAACTGTTATAATACCCCAAATGGAAGCATAGGCTCATTAAATCCGTCTCTCAAAATTCTACTGTGAATACTGACAAGGACAGGTCTCCTATATGGCACTGTAGCTTCACAAAATAGTGCCAAAGACATATAATGGGGGTGTCATTTTACTCAGCAGATGTAACTGAATACAAAATAAAACTTTGTACAGGAATAGCACACACCAACTTTACAAAATACACATGAGAAGTTATTTGTTATAAGTTTGTGTGCGAAAACCCCCAAAAAACACAATTTTACTCCAATATTTAGCAGAGGTTGGCGGTAAAATGGCTACGTAGAAAGTGTCAAAACAACCTTAGGTAAATAGCCTGTGGTGTCTACTTTCCTTAACCTGCACTAATTGTGCACACATTATTATTGCAAAAACTGTTAAAAAAATCTTTCATTTTGTTTTGCATTTTTCTGTATTTTTTAATAATAAATAAGCATTTATGTAAATATATGTTACATCAAATTAAAGCCCTTTCTGTCCTTTAAAAAACGGTATATAATATGCGTCGGTGCAATAAATTAGTAAAATGCAAATTGCAGTTGAACGCAAACAGCAAAAAAATGCAAAAAATGCTTGTGTCATTAAGTGAAAGACAAGCTTCTGAAGCTCTGTCCTTAAGGGGTTAATGTGTTGTTTTTTTTGTTGTTGTTGTTGTTGAAATTAGCAACTTGGTGGCCCATTTATTGAACCATTAAAAAAGCAGTCCTATGAGCTCCGGCTGAACACACCGTTTTAAATAGACAAAGTGCCACGAAGCTGCAGAAAATAGAGCAGAAAACAGGCTTAATATTGCCCGGACACCCTCAGCTACGTGATGGGACGAAAACACAAAAAACTAACCGTCCAAGAGGGCTCATATACGCCCGACATCAGGCAGTCCTTCAGTAGGCCGCAAAAGCCAATACAAGCCAAGATGGCGCAGGACAGCAACCAAAGCTCCAGCGAATCAGAGGTATCGACCCACGAAGGGGACCCCTCGTCTGACTCCGACTCTCCATCTACAAAAGGCGATATTAAAAAGCTACTGCTCGACTTACGGAGCACCAGAAACCATAGGCCCTGAGGCCTTGCTGGAGTTTACAAACAGACTGGCGATCACGATGGGTGCAAAGAGAAACGATGAAACATCGTCCATGGTGGCGGCATTCAGGATCCAGGCCGCGACCGCCCCTGCAGACGCACCCAGGGACATTATCGCAATCACCCGAGACACCTCGGTAAAAGCAGCAATCATGACCCACGCAAGGAAGATGCCTACCACCGCGGTGGATAACCTCCACATCAAGGTGTTTGACGACCTACCATTTGCAACCCTGCTGGAGAGGAGAAGTTTCATGCCAATTACCCGGCAGCTGAGAGACCTGGGCATCAGATACAGGTGGTGGGCATCCAGCACGCTGGTGGTGCCACGCAGGGACAAAATCTTTTCGTTGGCAGCAAACTCCCCAAACATGTACCTCCAGAACATGGGAGAAGCGAGACCCCACACACCACCGGCGACAACGCAGCACAGGAAAGGGGCACTGAGAGACCAGGGGCGCAAAGAAGGCCACGTCTACAGAACACCCCATAGGACTGATAGAACGCAAAAGAACTGGCCACTCACCTGCCTCCCCGGCTGGCTGGATACACTGGGGTGAACTAGGCAATTTACAGCCTCTTAAATACCTATCTTGTTAATTATTGTTGTTTTTAGTTTGTTTCTGGTATACATCCCCTTTAGTCTGTTGCTTCCCTCAACTCCCTCTACTCAGAAACGCATCCTCTGACACTGTATGGACAGCCCCTCGGACCCGGACTCCTCAAGTCCAAAATCCTTACCACGTAGCCCCGGTCAGAAATATGAGGGGTAATGGGAAGACACGAGTGGCCCAGCGAGAGGGGAGGGGAGGGGAGGGAAGTGGGATGCGACTCGTAGATACCATACTATAAGATACACTACACAACAAGCCAGGTTACATGACACCCATACGCAGCTTAGTATATATCCCAGATGAGTATATAAATGAGGTGGAGCGGGAACAAGGAGGGCAAAGCGAGACATATAAGACAAACAGCCGTGACATGCATACAGACGGTTAGGCTACAACTAGGATTACAACAATAGTGTACACCTATGCGCAACTACCAGAATAGCCCCTAGCAGTGACGAGATATACGGTATAGAAAACTGACAGCCTAAAGCAGCCACACTATGACTCAAGAAAAACTTGACAGCTTTACCCGCTCACCCACAACCAGGTATAGACTCCCAAACCGACCTTAAGACGCTCCCACTTAAGAAATCATTGTTACTATTCTCGCATGTTTAAAATATTACTATAATATTCTGACCTATTATTTACAAACGCAGCAGCCTGCACAGCAAAGACAACTGTTCACAAAACCATGAGTAGCCATTTCTTATTACTAACCAATATCTGTAATACAGTATGTGTTGTATTGACTAGATAACATTCTAAAATGTGCAATTTAAACCATGACATTGTATGCCTTGAACAGCTAGCAGCTGCTGTCGCGGCACTGCGGGCATTTATGTTAACCTTATTGCACTTTCAAAATAAAGAATAAAAAAAAAGCAGTCCTATGGGGTCGTAGCCAACGCATGAACCTGATTAGATACCATTCCTGTAAGCTCCTCACAGGCTTTGGAAAAATCGCCTTATATCTCTACCCCTAATACACCATCCAACCATACCAATATAAAAATCGATAACTGGACACCGTCCCGCAGTGATAGATGCCTTTTCAGTATTCCCCGAGACAACACAAGCAAAGGCACAAAACCGGGGCCTAACAGCCTCCGATGCCACAAGGCCTGGTGACACTCCTCGACAGCTTCCTAGACGCACACAGCCCAAGCGAGCCGGAGCTACCTACCCTACCTGATAGCTCGAGCATGAGACACCAGTCACAAAAACCCGACAGACCATGCTCCAGAGATCCACGACAACTAAACCTACGCGAGCGGAGGCCTGCCACACTGCTGCCAACTCTTGTGACAGTGAGCAGAAGCTGAATCTGTGCAGTCCCTCAACCTGCAGCACAAGGCTCAGCCTCAACCATCAAAGGGGATCTCAAAATCCTCTCAAAAGTCCACAAAATTATGGCGGTTGACCTAGCACTCATAAGAACAGAGATCCGAGCGAACACTGACAGTGTCAAGGCGGCTGAGGAAAATATCACTGATATCCGAACCACGATGACTCACCTGAATAAGGCGGCCCTGCAGCTCCAAACTTACCACCACATCATGTCACAATGACTGACAGCCCTCGAAGATCACCTGCGCTGCAACAGCATTAAGGTACGCGGCATCCCTGTCACAGTAGTGGCAGAAGAACTGCTGCACTATGTCAGGAATGGCCGATCACATGCTCTTTCAGGTGTGATCTACCTTTAAAGGAAAACCCACCCCTTACCCCCATGATTACATAGGTTTACACCTGCTAACTAGCTAATTAAGTCACCTCGTAATTAACACCTGCCTTATGCATCTCTCTTGCACATAACCTCATGTCATGGCTCCCATAATAATGGCACGCTAACTAGAAGCCCACGAGAATACGAGACACCGTGTATTTTTTTTTTTTTTTTTTTTAACATATCTCTACATGCGATACATAAACACATTGACCTATAACGACATTCCTCGATGCATAATAGCGTAATCTCCCTAGACAGCCTAGGACACCTAGCTGATCCTACCCGATCTCGCTCTCACCAGCGTTGTATAGGACAGTTCACTCCTGCTTACTTTACAGATCTCTAGCACTTTTTTTTTTTAAGGAATTGCTAACTATGTTATCACCGTAATTACTGACCTATACGACACACATATTGTTTGCAACAAGCACTACAAAAAGAATTATATATAAAAAAAAAAAAATGCAGTCCTATGTAACCTGAAAAATATGCTTCTCTGGCAATAATGAGATGTTTACAAGGGGGAAATCGCCCAAATTTTTTTTTCCCTGCAAGATATTTTTTTAAAGATGTGCTAGTACATTAGTCATTTTTAGAGTGACAAAGCATAGAACGGAGTACTGGGGGTTTAGTGTATTAGCATGTTATATATTCACAAATGGCTCTCAGACATTGTAGTAAAATAGAACTTCTCTTTACTTCAGTACACACACATAATGACATAACACCAAAGAGACTAAACACAACAGAACAAGTGCATAACTTCACTATGCTGCCATCTACTGGAAGGTGGACTGCATAAACCTCAATACATAACACTCCTCCCCCTAGACCTCAAAGTCTTTGAGATAACTGGGAGGTTTAATATTTCGTCTTGGGCGCCCCAAAACCGTGTTTGGAACTGCTTCACCTGGACCTTCAGTTGTGCCCATCCCTTCTTCCTGTGCTCTGTCAGATGGACCACACAGAACTGGTTCTTCAAAAACAACTCCTGGAGAACTGAGACCTGTATCATGCAGTGGTTCCACATCATTTGGTATCACAGAAAACCCAGTATGACTGGGACCGGCAGCAGGCACAATCTCATCACTCCGTTCCCGAATCTGATCGACATGCCTTTGTAATATTCTACCATCAGGAATTCGTACTTTGTATGACAAAGGTCCTGTGGCCATAAGTACTTTTGCAGGTATCCATTTAGGCCCAGAAACATAGTTCCTGACATAGACATCACTGTCAGGTGCAAATACTCTGACAGTAGAAGCATTATAGTTCTTATTGAATTGCAATTCTTGCTTCTCTTGTCAAATCAGGATGTAAACGATCCAAACAAGTTTTAAGACGCCGGTTCATAAGGAGCTCTGCTGGACTACTACCGTTGCTTGAGCAAGGTGTCACATGTTGTTGCAGAAGGAAATTTGCAAGTCTACGATTCCAATCTCCTTCAATAATTCTCTTTAATGAGTCTTTGGTAGTCTGAACCATACGCTCAGCTTGACCATTTGATGATGGGTGAAATGGTGCAATAGTAACATGTCGAATAAGATTACTTGCCATGAACATTTTGAATTCTGATGAGGTAAATTGTGTTCCATTATCAGACACAATTGTATCTGGCAACCCATGTGTAGCAAACAACCTCCTTAGAATCTTTATGACTGTGACTGAGGTAGCAGATGTAACTGGAACAACTTCTAACCATTTTGAAAAGGAGTCAACAACAAAAAAAAACATCTGTCCGTGAAAAGGGCCAGCAAAATCTATATGTAAACGGGACCAAGGTGACCTAGTCACTTCCCAAGGATATACTGAGGCTTTAGGTGGAGCATGACGAGTAGATTGGCATGGTACACAGTTCTTCACCCACTTTTCAATAACTTCATCCATTTTAGGCCACCAAACATAACTTCTGGCTAAAGCTTTCATGCGAACTATTCCAGGATGTCCTTCATGAAGAGCATGCAATACTCGAGCTTGTCCTGCATTTGGAATTACCACTCTGTTTCCCCATAATAGGCACCCTTTATAGGCAGATAGTTCATGTTGGCGCACTACAAATGGTTTGAACTTGTCTTCCACTTTTGATTTTGGCCACCCCCTCCAAACCCAGTTGAGCACACGGGACAGCAAAGGATCCTTGGCAGACATACAAGCAATGTCACTTGCATGTAACGGAGGGTTTGGAATGGATTCCATCATGAGGACCTCAGACATAGGAGGAACAAGGAAGTCAGGAGAAGGCAAAGGTAATCGGCTTAATCCATCAGCATGTGTGATATCCTTGCCAGGACGATACTTGAACTCACAATCATAGGCATTCAGCAGAAGGGACCACCTGAGCATGCGTGGTGAAATTATTTGAGGAGTGGGAGTATTGCTGGTGAACAGACCCAGTAAAGGTTTATGATCTGTTATAATAGTAAACCTCCGCCCATACAAATAGTCATGAAACTTTTTTACACCGGACACAATAGCTAAAGCCTCCTTGTCAATTTGGGCGTAATTCCTCTCTGTAGTAGATAAAGTCCGTGAATAAAATGCAATAGGAGCCTCAACCCCATTTCTCAAAGTGTGGCTCAATACAGCCCCTATGCCATACGGAGAAGCATCGCAGGTGAGGTTGAGCGGTTTCTCCAAATCATAGTGTACAAGCAAACTGTCAGAAGACAACCGTTTTTTAGCAGCGCTGAAAGCGGTAGTATGAACGTCAGTCCACTTCCATGGAGCATCTTTATCTAGTAGACGATGCAGAGGTTCAGCAACAGTGGCTTTATCAGGCAGAAAAGAATGGTAAAAATTAAGCAACCCTAGGAAAGCTTGCAGTTCTTGTTTGTTTGTTGGAACCGGAGCTCTATGGATAGCTTCAACCTTAGAATCAGTTGGATGAATGCCCTGTGCGTCAACTCGGTAACCAAGGAAACCCACGCTGCTTACACCAAAAACACACTTTTCTTTTTTAAGTTTTAGACCAGCATCAAGAAAACGTTGTAAAACAAGTTGTAGCTGTGCAGCCAATGACTGTATAGAATCTGCTCCAATAAGAACGTCATCAAAATAAGGCACTACACCTGGAAGTCCAGATAAGAGGTCCTCCATTAAATTCTGAAATATGCCAGGAGCAATGGAAACTCCAAACTGCAAACGTCTTGCTCGGAAAGCTCCTTTGTGTGTTATTATCGTTTGTGCATCAGCAGCCTCATCATCCACAGGTAACTGCTGGTAGGCTTGAGCCATATCCAACTTGGCAAATACTTTTCCTTTTGCCAAAGTAGTAAGAATTTGATTAACAGCTGGAATTTGATAGGGATGCTCTTGCAACGCTTTATTTATTGTACATTTGTAGTCAGCACAGATTCTGACATCCCCATTTGGTTTCATGACCGGAACTATGGGTGTACACCACTTTGGGTGTGTTATGGGTTCAAGTATGCCTTGTTCCACAAGACGTGTAATCTCAGCATCTATTTTTGGTCTGAGAGCTAATGCAATTTTGCGAGGCTTCATACAAATTGGGGGTACTTTTGAATCTAATACAAAATAAACAGGAGGGCCTTTAAACATGCCAAGACCTTCTTCAAAAACTGCACTAAATTTATCAATCACATTCTGTAGAATATCTGTGGATACATTATTAACTCCAGTTAATGAAATTCCTAAGGGTTCAAACCACTCTCTACCTAGCAAACTTGCTCTTTGTCCCTTAGTAATTATTAAACGTAAATGTCCTCTGAATTTACCATATTTTACTGGTATAAAACAAACCCCTTTAACATCCACAGCCTGTTTGTTGTAGTCCACGAGATGAATATCACAAGGTACTATTGAAGGAGAATTATGAGGCCATAACAATGTAAATGTCTCTTCTGAAATCAAAGAATATGCGCACCCAGAATCTACTTCCATTTTGCACGGAACATCTTGAAGCACAATTTCTGTGTAAATCTTCAGTCCTGATGGTGAATTCACATAGTCATTTGAGTAAACACCTGCAGTCATTTCACTATCTGAAACGGTTTGTGGAGTATTAAAAGAGTGCGCTGTGGTTTGTATTTTATTCACATTCTTATATTTGGTCTGAATTCCACTGGCTTGACTTTGGCAAACTGTCTGTATGTGACCTGTACGTTTACATGTGTGGCAAACTGCATTTCGAAAACGACATGTAGAGAGGAATTACGCCTGTGTTTTCCACCGCAACTATAACAAGTTCCTTTAAATGGAGCTGTGACATCAGTGTGTGGTGAACAGTGTTTTGATTTAACATCAGTCTTCTTCACTAGATTTACTTCAGGTGAGTTATCTTTGCTGGAGAATTGTATCTCTTTTGAATGGACATATGCAGCCTCATTTGCGAGCTCTTCCTCTTGTGCAATAATAAAAGTTAAATTCTGTCTTGCAAGCAGTCTCCTCTGCAGTGCTTCATCTTGCACCCCACACACAAGCCTGTCCCTTAACAAGGATTCTAAGCTGGTACCAAAATTGCAATTTTCAGACAGCCTGCGCAGTCCTGCAATGTATGCTGCAATGCTTTCACCTGGTTTCTGATTTCTTCTATTGAAATGGCAACGCCTCACTGTTTCAGATGGGGTGGGTGCTAAATGATGGTTAACGGTTAACAGTGCCAGTATTTCTTCAAATGAGTAGTCTTGTGGTTTAGCAGGAGATATCAGTGAGCGGACAATATCAAATGTTTTGGATCCAATAACACTCAGTAACACAGCTCTCTTCTGAATAGCATCCACCACCTTATTAGCTTCCAGGAAAAACACTAACCTGTCAGCATATGAGTCCCATGAGGCTGGATTAGCCAGATCAAATTCCTCCATGTGTCCCAGAGAAGCCATGCTGGAAATATTTGTAGATAAAAGAATTCCAAAAAAAAGTTTTACTTCCTTACTCAGGCTGATTTCATTTCCTTTATATATATTCTGCAGTGTCCATTTATTATAATCCCATCCTCGTCACCAGTTTAGTGTATTAGCATGTTATATATTCACAAATGGCTCTCAGACATTGTAGTAAAATAGAACTTCTCTTTACTTCAGTACACACACATAATGACATAACACCAAAGAGACTAAACACAACAGAACAAGTGCATAACTTCACTATGCTGCCATCTACTGGAAGGTGGACTGCATAAACCTCAATACGTAACAGGGGGTTAAATTTGAGCTTGGAGGAGCAGCTGTAGACAACAAAACACAGCAAATCCCTCCAGTTCCATTCACCTTGAGGAAGTGGAGGAGCAAAGCCAGTTGTCACATGGGCAGTCATGTTATACTGTACTGTGTATCCAGATTATTTATAATGCTTTCCAAAAACCTTATGCAAGAGATGATAAAATACATAGAATTTTTTATACATTGTAGTGACATATGACAAGGACTCATGCTGATTAAATGGCTTTAGTGGTCAACAAAGTCTGCATTTGTGGACAGAAATCCACTTTAAATTCTATTAAGAGTAATTCTGCAGTTTCTTTTTTTTTGTTTTTTTTTAGGTCCCTGTTTTGAGGGTTGCACCCATATAATTAAAGGGACACTCAAGGCACTTTAACAATCTTATTGAAGTGGTTATAGTGTCTTGAGAGACTCATGGTCTCCATTCAGTGTTAAAGGGACACTATGGCTAACAGATCAACTACAGCTTATTGTATTTGTTCTGGTGAATAGAATCATTCAGGCTTTTTGCAGTAAACACTGTCTTTTCAAGAAAAATGCAGTTTTTACATTACAGCCTAGGGATAACTCCACTGGCCACTCCTCAGATGGCTACTAGAGGTGCTTCCTGGGCTAGTGCTGCACAGTGTCTCCACCATCTGCACTGAGACACTGAACTTTCTTCATAGAGATGCATAGATTGAATTTATATCTGAGGAGATACTGATTGACCAGAGCTGTGTTTGACTTGTGCTGGCTCTGACCCTGATCTGCCTCCTTGACAGTTTCAGCCAATCCTATGGGGAAGCATTGTGATTGGCTCAGATCCCCAAGTCTGATGATGTCAGCAGGCAGGGGCAGAGGCAGCAGCTGCAGTCTTGAATACAAGTATGATTTTACTATATTTAGGGAGGCAAGAGGGGGTCAGGGGGAGCTAGAGGGTGGTTTTAACACCATAGGGTCAAGAAATACATGTTTTTGTTCCTGATCCTATAGTGTTCTTTTAAACCAGATTTGACTATATTAATGGATGCCTACAGCCTGGACCTTACTAGAGGTGTGGCTAAGGCAGAGATCACACTCTTCATATCGGCAATGGGCAACTGTGATAGGGTCAGTTTACTCTGCAATCCCCACCCTAATTCTTCACCTTGGCATCACAGGCAGGATGGGCAACTGATGACTTTTGTTTGCCATGGAATCATTCAAAAAGTTTTTTTGAATGCCAAACTCGTCCTGTCACACTCTTTCCTCCAACCATTCAATATTCACCTGAACCCTGTATTACTCACTCCCAAACCATACCCTACTCACCCTGTCACACCCACCTCCCATCGCCCTACCACACTCACACTCCTTCATTCGATCACCCCCCCAAACCCTCTCATGCATCCCCTTGCTGTGTCACATCCTGCCAGCTACCTTTTTGCTCACCTTGTCAGACACAAAATCATTCATCATACACAGTCATTAAAATGTATAAAGGCCACAGGCAACTCCCCATGCAGATCAGGCTGCAAGCATCTACCCCATACACATACGGCCACAGACACATACACTTGCTCAGACCTACATTAACCCACAATTTATTCACTGTCAGACACACACTCAGGCACATACACAAGTAGACTGTCTCTGATAATTAGAACCCAAAATGCAAAACGTAAGTAAAACAAATACACTTGATAAGGACTCAACACTAAATAGAATAGTACAGGGCCAGCTGAGGTCCAGGGTTATAGACAGGGCTGCACTGGCCCACCGGGATACCGGGAAATACCGCGGCACCTGGGGGCTGCTCTGGCAATATATGTGCCACCGGGTGGCCGGTCCGGTGGCACACACTTTGAGGGGGCCGGCCGGCAGGCGGCTGCATTGCACGCTGCAGCCTCACCGGTCCGGCGGCACACCTAACGCTGAGGGCTGAGGGAGGAGCATGTCTCTCTACCATGCTCCCTTGCGGTTCCCACAATCCCCAGCAGCATCCGTGCTGGGGATTGTGGGAACCGCGAGGGAGCATGGTAGAGAGACATGCTCCTCCCTCCCCCTTCAGCCCTCAGCATTAACAGTGCTGCCGGACCGGCGAGGCTGCAGCGTGCAATGCAGCCGGCCCCCTGACTCCTCTCAGGTGGGTGGGGGGGGATGGAAGTGGGGGGGGTGAATAGAGAGAGAGAGAGAGAGACAGAGGGGGGGTGAAGAGAGAGAGAGACAGAGGGGGGTGAAGAGAGAGAGACAGAGAGGGGGGTGAAGAGAGAGAGAGAGACAGAGGGGGTGGAGAGAGAGAGACAGAGGGGGGTGAAGAGAGAGAGAGACAGAGGGGGGTGAAGAGAGAGAGAGAGACAGAGGGGGGGTGAAGAGAGTGACAGAGACAGAGGGGGGTGAAGAGAGAGAGACAGAGGGGGGGTGAATAGAGAGAGAGAGACAGAGGGGGGTGAATAGAGAGAGAGACAGAGGGGGGGGTGAATAGAGAGAGACAGAGGGGGGTGAATAGAGAGAGAGAGAGACAGAGGGGGGGAGAGTGCCACAGGGAGAGGGGGGAGAGAGGAGCGAATAGAGAGAGACAGAGGGGGATGGAGAGTGCCACAGGGAAAGGAGGGATAAAGAGACAGAGGGGGGAGAGTGAGACACAAGGGGAGAAAGAGGGGCGAATAGAGAGAGACAGAGGGGGAGGGAGAGTGCCACAGGGAAAGGGGGGAGAAAGAGACAGAGGGGGGAGAGTGAGACACAAGGGGAGAAAGAGGGGTGAATAGAGAGAGACAGAGGGGGAGGGAGAGTGCCACAGGGAAAGGAGGGAGAAAGAGACAGAGGGGGGAGAGTGAGACACAAGGGGAGAAAGAGGGGTGAATAGAGAGAGACAGAGGGGGAGGGAGAGTGCCACAGGGAAAGGAGGGAGAAAGAGACAGAGGGGGGAGAGTGAGACACAAGGGGAGAAAGAGGGGCGAATAGAGAGAGACAGTGCCACAGGGACAGGGGGGAGAAAGAGACAGAGGGGGGAGAGTGAGACACAAGGGGAGAAAGAGGGGTGAATAGAGAGAGACAGAGGGGGAGGGAGAGTGCCACAGGGAAACTCTAACCCTGGAGCTACGGGCTAGAGTTCACTCTCACCACTGCGACCACCAGGGATTCCTGGTGGTCCAAGTGGTGAGAGTGAACTCTAGCCCCATACAAACACTGCCCACACACACCATACGCATTCACACACTGCCCCCCCATACACACACACAGACCCCCATACACGCATTCCCCTACACACACAGCCACCCATACACACATTGCCCCACGCACCCTACACACTGAACCTTTCACACACATTGCACCCCTCACACATTGCACCACTGCTCCTATACCCTACTACAGCCCCATATCCCAGCAGACCCCAGGTAAGTTGTCAAACTGTACTTAAACGGTTTGACTACTTACTCTGGGAGCGGGTCCCGGCACTCCTGGCACCATACCCACTACACAGAGCAGTAGTGGTTATTGTGCATGGATTATTTCTTTAAATAATCTATAGGTGCCCCTCCTGAGATCAGGCTCTGGATCTGCCACTGATTTATATTATATATATATATATATATATATATATATATATATATAATTATGCCTATTATATTTACACATATATTAATGTACATTTATATATGCATAATACACTAAGAAATGTCATTGATATGTACAATATGTAATAAGCAGATATTGGCCCAGTCTTGTTGCTAGGTGCATAATCCAGCACAATAACATATTTAAAGTGAAGAGTGCACCCACAGGAACTCAAAATAAACAAGATAACGCCATTTTTTACAGTTGTGCCCTACATACATTCACCATTTCAGTCCCATTACCAAGCTTTCCTTAATATGTCATGGTAGTTGGACTGAAACATTGGTTATATGCAAAGGCACGTCTGCTTAAAATAAATCTGCACTCTTTTTTTTAAGCCTATATGTGCTTTTTTTCACGTTGGAGTAATCATTTTTAATTTTAAGTTCTCTTTTCTAACTCTGTATCTGCACACTATGCTGGCGCGACGCATTATGGGGCTGGTAAATAATTTTTTTCCAGGGCTGCTTTTAATTCCCAGTCCGGCCCTGGTTATAGAATAAACATGAAAATAAACAAAGGTCAAGGACAACAGAAGGTAGAATAGGCAAGGAATGCGAAGGTCGAATAAGACCGATAATACAAAAGGATATGCTCTGTTGGATTTTACAAAGCAAATGGAAACCACGACAGGGCACCATAGAAAAGAACTAGAAAGATTAAATTTGTCAGAATTGACGCTGTGATGCCAAAATGTGTGTGCTGAAGTGGAGTTAACGAAGCGGGCAGCGTTCAATCCGAACGTCATTTTGGCTGGGAGATGTTCAGCTAATGGACCCAAAGGGAATGCGCCTTTATGTAAGTATAGCAGTGGGGCAGCGCCTATTGCGCATGGTCACATGGCCAATCAAATCCTGCTCTGTGACAAAGATACACCTTGTGACTGTGTGTCTATATTTGTCAAAGTGTGTGTGTGTGTGTGTGTAGGCCCCTGAAGGAAGAATACATTGCCTGTTAGATGTCATTTCTGCTGATCTGTCCAAATATACACTGATACACCTAATGACTGTCTGGGTATCCGTACAGCCTTATCATTGTGAAAAGTAGTATAAAGTTCTTCAGATGACAGTGCTTTGAGTTCGGAGTTAGAGTTCGGAGACCCGCCTAACAGAAGTAACTTCTGCCAGAAACAAGGTTTTGATTGTCAGTAAGAAGATGCTGACCTCTTCCAACCAGGGCTCAAAAGGATCTTCAATCATGGCCTGCAACACTAAAGGGAGATCGTAGGATGGAGAGAACTGTTTCAAAGAAGGTCTTATGCAAATGACAGCTTTTAAAAGCAAATTAGTAAAAGGTCCAAAGCCAACCTTGTATTGGTTAGAGCGGAGATTGCAGATACCTGGACTTTCAGTGTACTAAGGCTTTGTCCAGCCCCTCCTGAAGGAAGTCCAAAATGTTAGACACAGATGGATTTAATAAATCATAACCTGAGGGGCGTGGCTTGACCGGGAACCGAGCTGGACGTGCAAGCCTAGAGCTCCTCGCTAACCCCCTGTACCAAACGCTTACAACAGCTAAAAACCAAAAAAAAACGAAAAGAAACCTTTACCTCCCTCCTCCTAACCCACCATGGACAAACGCCTGCCGAGAAAACCGGCCAAAAAACACACGGATACAGCCGCCACGGTGCCCGATCTGTTTGCGGCCTCTCGCACGCCGCGCCAAGACACCCAAGATGGCGGCGGATCCAGCCCGCGGGCCCCTGTCTCGCCAGCAAACTCGAGCCCACCCCAGCCTCACGGCCCGGTCACATCAGAAATGACCCACATACTGACCGAACTGGCGGCGGTAAAGAGCTACTTAGCCCGGGAGATAGACAGAACCTCGAAGGAAGTGATGTCTGAAATCCACAAACTGGGTGAGCGGACTGCGGACCTGGAACACCGTATGGAAACAACCACGGTGGCCCACAACACGATGACCGCCCATGTTAACACGCTCACCGCCCGACTGGAAGCCTCGGAGACAGCGCTAGAGGACCTGGCGAACAGGTCGCGCCGCAACAACATCCGCGTGCCGGAGCAACCGGACAAAGGCCCAATTCCGGCCCTGCTCCTCGCAATCCTGCGCCCTCTCTTGCCAGAGATACCTAATGAGCACTGGCACATTGACAGAGCCCACAGGGTCTTGCGTGCCCGAAGAGACGACAACACAAGGCCCAGAGACATAATTGTCCGCTTTCTTCACTTTCAGACAAAAGAAGCGGTGCTGAGGAAGGCCAGGGACAGCCCCATAAAATACCAGGGCAAAGAAATCTCCCTTTTTCAGGACTTGGCCCCCATTACCCTCCAACGCAGAAGAGAGTGGAGGCCGATTACAGAGCTGCTCAGGGCCAACCCAATCAGGTACGCTTGGGGGCACCCGTTTAAATTAATGGTCTTTAAGCAAGGCAGACCTCACGTCCTCATGCCGGGCACAGACCCAGCACCCTTCTTCCGAGCACTGGGCGTCACATTCCCAGCCTTACAACCCCTACCACGCGACTGGTACGCCGCCAAGGAGTAAATAGGCGGCAGACGGACATCAATAAGGCACAACCAGCCTCCCAGGAGCGAGCACACCGGACCCCTTCCAACAACGGCACAGCGCCCTTCCCACCCTTCCCTATCCGCCAGAAGCAGACCGGCAGGCTACTATATGCCGAAAGAGACGCCCTGCCCGCTGGTCGGAATGAATCTGGGACACCCAATGCCCTTTTCTGTGATGGACCCCAACACCCCAGCCACATGCAGTAACCAACGGATTTTTCTTTTCCTTGACCGCCGCGAACACCTGCTCCCCAAGCTTCCTTGATCCTGTCTACCCACACGACACCTGTCGCGGCGACAGCTACAGTTTCACCATAATATGGGACTATCGATAGACTGCTGCAGACATATTGGCACCGAAATAAGACTTACAAGCTGTCACAACCCTGACACCGCATGGAAGTGTAATGTATACTAGCAACACCGGTGGGAAGTACTGGGTCAGCTAGCCAGGACACACACACCACGATAGACGCAACACACTACTCCAGACACCAACTCACCACACAACCATACTACACTTAGACGGGGGTCCGTGGCGGGGGTCTCTCGCGGGGGGCGGTGGGGTGGGATGGTGGGTGGCGGGTGGGCGGGGGGGACGTGGGGGGGCTAAGGCAGGTTGCAGAGCACACGAATCTCGGGACACAGAGTCTACTTAAGGAGAATACAAAAAAGTGTGCAGCGCTCGTGGTAAATACACGCAATAGTATCTTGGTGGTGTATCCCAAAGGTGTATGTACACGTAATAAAATCTTAGTGGTATATCCCAAAGGTGTATATATAGGATAAGGGTAAATTCTTAGTGGTATATCCCAAAGGTGTATATATAGGATAAGGGTAAATACCTTATTATGATAGGTCTGTATCAATTCCTATACATAATAAACAAGAAAGAGCATAGTATAATACTGCTTTACAAAGTGGATCAAATATAGCAGTCTTAATGGTCCCACTCACATGGGTTGGAGCCTGTTAGTAAATAAACTGGCTCAGGTAAAAGCGTTTTGGGGAGAAATTTCCACTGTGGTCCACCGGGCTGGAGCTTGAACCTCCGAATATATGGAGAATAGAGCAGGCAAAACACCAATTTTAGAAAATTATCCAATGTATAATTTATTAACAAGCATATAAAATCTTACATTCCAAATTGGGTGATGTCAGCATGCCGGACTCCAGAGGGTAAACCAACTTTACAAAGGAGACACAATAGTCACCTTTCCAGACCTACAAGCCAAAGCAACCTTGAAGCCAGACGACTTCTTTAGATACCTACAACTCAAACATTACGCGGCCCAGGCAACGGTGAAAAGAGCCGCTAAAACCAATCCGACATTCTTTGAGCGCATCTGCCTCGCAGAACAATATCAGAGAGGCCTAATCACCCAATTGTACTCCCACCTCTGTTCCACCACACGAGAATGGGGGACCCTGCATTACACAGAGAAATGGGAAACAGACTTGGGGGAAACCCTGGAGGGCATAGACTGGCAGGATATTTGGGAAGCCAATTCCAAAACCTCCATCTGTGTAACGATGCAAGAACAGGCATATAAGACAATGCTCAGGTCGTATATTACCCCGGTCCAACTCTATCACATGAAGAAAACACCCACAGATCTCTGTTGGCATAACTGCGGAGAAAAAGGGACTTACGCACACATGTGGTGGTTCTGTCCCACAATCAAAATCTTCTGGGAAAGCATCCAGAAGCTTATATCGCAGATTCTAAATAGGCCGATAGACCTAAACCCTTGGACCTTCCTCCTAGCCAGACCCCTTGACGATTTACCCAGACCAGAACAACAATTGCTAAACAAGATTGCTTTAGCTGCTAGAAAGGCACTAGCCCAAACATGGTTACAGCCTATCCCACCCCCATTGACCACAGTGCTCAACAAGATCAAAGAGTGTCATCTCATGGACAAATTAACGGCTCAAATTAGAGGCACTATGAAAGCATTCACAAAGGTGTGGGAACCATGGGATAACTACACAGACGACTAGTAAGCCACGAGTGACATCCAGGACCATCCCCTCCTCCTCCCCCTACCCATCCCTCCCCCCCCCCCTCCTTTTCACAACCAGTTTTCCACTACCCTTTCCCTCAATTCTAGGCCGAGCTTACCGGTAACCCGGCCTTTAAGTTCAACACACCTAAGCCACTGCAACAAGACGACAACTTTGTTATTTGGTCAAAAGTTACAAGTTAAGTTATATATGTTCCTAAGTGTTGTTCTTTCCATATTATTGAAAAACACTGACAGACAGATGTTTAATACGAAGGATGTAAATGGCTTGTCATGTAAACCACTTGTACGATACTGAGGCTTCTGCGCAAGCCACATAACTGCATAACTCACTTATGTCTGTCATTGACAAAATAAAGAATTATAAAAAATAAAAAAAAAATCATAACCTTTGGCACAAGCCCATTCTTGAAAAAATGTCCCATATTATGTGATAACAAGAAGACGTGGGTGACTTTCCTAACTTCAACAATGTCTTTCCATTCTCCCATATTGCTGTGGGATTGACTCAGATAATCTGCCAGGCGATTTTCTTTCCCTGGTAGGTAAACTGCTTTTAATCCCTGCAAATGGCTCTGTGTCCAAACTATTATAGGCTGGAGTTCAAACAGTAGTCTTCTGCTCCTTGTTCCTCCCTGATGGTTGAGATATGAGGCCACTGGCATGTTTTCCAGCCTTATCAGCACCCATTTGTTCTGCAAATGGCATGCAAATGAGATCAGTTCCTTGTAAACTGCTCTCAACTCCATTATGTTTGAGTGAAGAGACTGATTATGTGAATTCCACACTCCTTCAGCAATCGGAATACTCAAGTGGGTTTCCCATCCGTTGGAACTGGCATCTGTTATAGTTACTCACATCAGTTCATCCAGAAGAAAACCCCTGTTAAGGTTCTTCATTTGAACCAACCATCTCAATTTGAATTTGAGTTCATGTGGAATTATAATCAATTATTTCTAGTCTTGTGTTTTCTTGTTGAATTACTTCAAGAAATTTCATTGCACAGGTCTTAAAGTGAGCCCATCTTACCAAACCAATAGTTGAGGTAAGGGATTCCAAAAAGTTGATATGTTCTCGTGCACTCATACTGTTGTTGGACAAGACTCAGGATATTCTCCAGAATTCACTCTTTGCTGGCCAGAGAAAATTATATTGTAGATTATGGGATTATTTTTGAGGGTCTCAAAAATACTAGATTCTTTGATGGAGCTAGGCTGCTCTTTTTTTTTCCATCTAAAGTTTGTACTTTTACTACTTCCTTTGTGTGTTTTTAGGATGGCTGTTGATCCTGTGCCACTGTTACAGAAACACTAGTTCTAATTGTGTACCTTTAATTACTTAGGAACAGCATTTCAATCTTTGAACTGGCACTTCGAATACCGTCAAAGTGCCGAAGCCGTCGAAGTCACTAAGGTAGTCGAAGCGGCCGCCATTACAGTCGAACACGTGGCGGCGGCCATTTTAATGCAGTCGAATGCGGTCAGCGGTAACCTGTATCTTCGACACCACAGCGGAGACTAAGTCCCGGCCGGACATTCGAAACAACCGTCGAAAGGAACTTTGTCGTCTCTTTTTATGGGAATAGATCACCACACGGCTAGCGACCATCGCGGAAATAGAAACCGCATTTACTTCGACACTTCGACAAAAGCCGAGGTGCGTTCGAATATTCGAACACCGGCTTCGGATGGAACTTTACCGTTTTTCCGGCTAAACAGCGACCGACCACACAGCCTGAATCTGTGGAACTGTTTCTGGGCTTGCAAACAGGCGTGCGGTCGGTCCAAAGAGACTTTTTAATATCTCTGGAACTACTGGACGGATTCCCACGAAATTTGAGTATGTTGTTCCACCATTTATGTTGTTCACAAAAATATAAGTTAATGTACTAGTCAAAATGAGAAAGTTATAAAAATGTATAAAAATGTATAAGTTTTAGCTTGGAGATAATTGAGTAGATACAGTAGGAAACTCAATTATCTCCCAAGCGGAGGGGAGGGCACCAGGGGGCTGTACTATGCTGTTATTGGTTATTTTATACCTCCCCCTGGGAGGGGTCTGTGTGTACCTGACTGTAATAAAAAGCAGGCTGGGTGTTCCAGACCTCAGTTCTTACTTGACCCTCAAATCGCAGCCTCGACTCGTTTTTTGGGCAGAAAGGTATCCTAGCTATGCTATAGCTAGTGGGATTATTCTACACTTACAGGACTCATATGGAATACTATGGAAAGCAGCTCTCCCCTCTTCAGCAACTAGGAATCCAGACGACTAAGCGGTCCAGCTCTCAGCAAGCCTAAGGGTAACCGTAACATTTGGTGGCAGCGGTGGGACTATTCTGGATTTCCTAGGAGAGGTACGGAACGGATGGAGAGCACCTACACAAAATTGAAGCGTACAACCCTAAAAGATTTACTGGAAAGCAGAGGAGGGTACGCCAGCAACCGGCCAAGGAGAGAACTGATCGCAGAACTGACCGAACTGGATCAAAGCTTCACAATGGCGGAAACACCAACCACGAATGGTGACGAAAAGGCAAGGATTGTTCGGGAGAGGCTCTCCCTATACGGGCCAAACCCACCTATAGAACTAGTACAGCAGTTGATGGCGGAGGCAGACGAGGATATACGAAAGGCCCGAGCCCACGCACTTGACCTAGTAAACGCACAATGCAATGCTGAAGCCCCGCAGGTAATCGTTCCTGTCGAAAATGCTGGGAAGCCCAAGGTACCCTATGCGGCATTTCGATCCTTCCTAGAGAGCGAGACAGGAATTGATGAATACTTGGCGGACTTCGAAAGGCAATGCGCCCTGCACCAGATTCCCATCAGAGAGTGGCCCACGATCCTGTCTGGGAAACTATCCGGGCGAGCCCTGGAAGCTTTTCGTACCTTGGGTGCTGAGGAAGTGACACAGTATGAGCGAGTTAAAGAGACACTGCTAAGACGGTACGCTGTAACTCCAGACACGTATCGCCGGCAGTTTCGGGGCACGAAAAAGAAGCCTAACGATACCCATATGGAATGGGCGCACCGAATGCGGAGAGCTGCAAATCACTGGATGAGCGGAAGTAAAGCTGTGACTGGTGAGGAAATCTTACAATTGTTTCTCTTAGAACATTTTTATAATGGCATGGAGCAGCAGGGGAAGGAGTGGCTGCGAGACAGGCGACCTTCCACCCTAGAAGAAGCAGCCAGATTAGCTGATGAACATTATGATTCACGTCTTCACGAGCCAACGAACTACCGGGCTCCAGCACGGGTCGAGCCCAGAGAGGTTTACCGTGCACCTCCTCGTACGGAGTTCCGAGCCCCGGTACCCGCAGGGCCCACCCGACACTCAGGGTCACCCAATAACAACTCTGATCGTCCCAGACCGACTTGCCACCGATGCAAGCAACCAGGGCATTTCATGGCTAACTGCCCTCTTAACACGCACCAGACACCCAGGAATTACAATTACCCCTCTGGGCCATACCGTCCTGCCCGAGCCCTCTGTGTTAACCAAGAGGCCTCGATGGAGGAATATTTGGGGCCGCTTCACGAGGCAGACCCTGTATATGCTGCTTCAGATAACCGCCAGCACCATCGGCAGAAGGTATGGCTCGAAGGGCGATCTACCGAGGGGTTGAGAGACACAGGGGCTACCATCACACTGGTACAGAGTCATTTGGTGCCAGAACACAAGCGGTCAGGGCAGACCGTGGCCGTTAGAGTGGCGGGGGGAGATGTGTACAAAATTCCGACCGCTAAAGTACATCTTGATTGGGGAGCGGGAAAGGGGGCTGTGAACGTGGGCATAATGGATAATTTACCTGCTGAAGTACTACTAGGCAACGATTTGGGCCCCATGACTTCTGCCTATGCTCCAGCATACAACAACGAGGCGAACCCAGTGACTACCCGAGCACAAGCCCGGACGGACCGAGAACCCT
The DNA here is from genome assembly GCF_036172605.1 of Pelobates fuscus. Classification (NCBI taxonomy): domain Eukaryota; kingdom Metazoa; phylum Chordata; class Amphibia; order Anura; family Pelobatidae; genus Pelobates; species Pelobates fuscus. The sequence goes on along the minus strand of NC_086321.1, from coordinate 285,401,656 downwards.
CACCAGTGCGGGAGACCCAGGTAAGACCGACCCCGACTTTTCCTGACATGTTAGGCCCCATACCCTGGGACACCCCAGATACTTTCGAGACCGAGTCTAGGACTGACCCGACTTTACAAAAATACCGGGAACGAGCAGAGACCGGGGGGAGCGGGGCAGATAACGAAACTTTTCTATGGGAAAAAGGCAAACTATATCGCTTGACAGAGAAAAAGGGACAACGTAGGCGACAGCTGGTAGTGCCCCACAAATACCGTCGAGAAATCCTCAAGATAGGACACGACATCCCCTTGGCAGGACACCTAGCTGTAACCCGTACGCTACACCGCATTACCCACACATTCTTTTGGCCAGGAGTACACGCTGATGTTAGGACTTATTGTAATACTTGCGATGTGTGTCAACGAGTAGGAAGGCGAGGCGATCACCCTAAAGCCCATCTAGTCAATATGCCCATCGTAGAGGAACCCTTTAGCAGGGTTGCTATTGACCTAGTAGGACCACTGGCCACCCCTAGTCCCTCCGGTAAGCGCTACATCCTTACCGTAGTGGACTACGCTACCAGGTACCCCGAGGCTGTCGCCCTGTCCAACATCCAAGCGGATACGGTAGCGAATGCACTGGTACAAGTGTTCTCCCGGGTAGGATTTCCAAAAGAAATCCTGTCTGACCGAGGCACCCAATTTACAGCCGAATTGACCCAACAACTCTGGCAGGTTTGCAAAATTAAATCCCTTCTGAGCTCCCCCTACCATCCCCAGACGAACGGACTTTGTGAGAGGTTCAACGGAACCCTCAAACAAATGCTCAAAACGTTCACTCAGGAATACCGAGATTGGGAACGCTTCCTGCCGCATCTCCTATTTGCCTATCGGGAGGTGCCCCAGGAAACGACAGGGTTCTCTCCCTTTGAGTTGCTCTACGGAAGAAAGGTACGGGGCCCCCTAAACCTGATCCGGGAGCACTGGGAGGGAGAGACGGAAACTGACGGTGTCCCCATTGTGCCATACGTGCTGGAACTCAGAGACCGAATGGAGCAGCTAGCCAAATCAGTGCAGGCTAACCTCCAGTCAGCCCAGAGAAGACAGAGGGTATGGTACGATCGGGGGGCCCGAAGGAGAATCTTTACCATAGGACAAAAGGTGTTAGTACTTAAGCCGGTGAAGACAGACAAATTGCAAGCATCATGGCAGGGCCCCTACCAGATTGTAGAGAAACGGGGCGACACAACTTATGTCATAGCCAGTTGCCACGACAACAACCTTAGGAAGACGTTCCATGTAAACATGCTCAAAGAATACTTAGAGCGACCCGAGAACGTGACAGCCGTATGTTGTCCTCCCCAGGAAGACCCCGACAGTCTACCCATTCCCGACCTATTAGAAAAGAGTCCCCCCACAGGGATAGTAACCCAGGTTCAGATAGGAGACCGACTTAGCCCCACTGAAAGGGAGCAGCTCAATACACTCCTCCAGGCCAAACACCTCACCTTCTCCCAGAAGCCAGGGTACACTACCCTAACTACCCACCAGGTCGATACCCCCGGGCAAACACCCTTACGCCAGCCCCCGTATCGCATCCCCGAGGCAGTTAGAACAGGAATGAAGAAGGAGATAGATGAGATGCTCCAACTCGGGGTGATTGAGCCCTCCGATAGTCCCTGGGCCTCCCCGGTTGTCCTGGTGCCCAAGAAAGATGGGACAACCCGGTTCTGTGTAGATTACCGGAGGCTCAATGAAAAAACTGTGACGGACGCGTACCCTATGCCCAGGGTAGACGAGCTACTCGATCGTATAGCCAGGGGAAATTACCTGACCACTATTGACCTCTGCAAGGGTTACTGGCAGATTCCCCTGGCCCCGGAGGCTATCCCCAAGTCGGCATTCGTCACCCCATTCGGCTTATACCAGTTTAAGGTAATGCCGTTTGGGATGAAGAATGCCCCAGCTACATTCCAGCGCTTGGTGGATAGGCTCCTGGATGGCTTCCAGAGTTTTGCCTGTGCATACCTGGACGACATAGCGATTCACAGTGAGTCCTGGGAGGACCACTTAGCTCATGTAGGAATGGTTCTGGATCAGATCCGGGCTGCTGGCCTGACTCTGAAACCAGAAAAATGTCACTTTGGGATGGCCGAGGTACAGTACCTGGGTCACCGGGTGGGGTGCGGAAAACAGCGACCAGAGCCAGCCAAGATAGAAGCTGTTGCCAATTGGCCCACCCCATCACTAAAACCCAGGTTCTAGCCTTTCTGGGCACGGCAGGGTACTACAGACGATTTGTACCCGACTGCCAAACCCCTGACTGTCTTGACCAAGAAAAACTTACCTCGACAGGTCCTGTGGTCTCCCCACTGTGAAAAGGCTTTCCAGGCCCTCAAAAACGCTTTGGTTAATGCTCCTGTCTTGGCGGCCCCAGCTCTTAATAAACGTTTTATCGTCCATACAGACGCTTCCATGTTCGGGCTGGGAGCCGTCCTCAGCCAAGTAGGTGAAGATGGAGGGGAGCATCCAGTTGCCTACATCAGCCGGAAGCTCCTACCCCGCGAAGTCAGCTATGCAGCGGTCGAAAAGGAGTGTTTGGCCTTGGTGTGGGCATTAAAGAAATTGACTCCCTATTTATATGGACAAGAGTTCACTCTGGTCACCGACCATAACCCGTTGGTGTGGCTAAACCGGGTCTCTGGAGATAACGGCAGGTTATTACGTTGGAGTTTATCATTGCAACCCTTCAATTTTACCATTACCTACCGACCCGGGAAACAGAATGGCAACGCGGACGGGTTGTCCAGACAAACGGACCTCAGCCCAGCATAACCAGCGGTCTGGACAGCCTTAGTCTGCCCCGAAAAGGGGTCAGACGGTGTCTGCCAGAGTGTTCCACAAAAAGGGAGCACTGTTACAGAAACACTAGTTCTAATTGTGTACCTTTAATTACTTAGGAACAGCATTTCAATCTTTGAACTGGCACTTCGAATACCGTCAAAGTGCCGAAGCCGTCGAAGTCACTAAGGTAGTCGAAGTGGCCGCCATTACAGTCGAACACGTGGCGGCGGCCATTTTAATGCAGTCGAATGCGGTCAGCGGTAACCTGTATCTTTCCCGATCCTTCGACACCACAGCGGAGACTAAGTCCCGGCCGGACATTCGAAACAACCGTCGAAAGGAACTTTGTCGTCTCTTTTTATGGGAATAGATCACCACACGGCTAGCGACCATCGCGGAAATAGAAACCGCATTTACTTCGACACTTCGACAAAAGCCGAGGTGCGTTCGAATATTCGAACACCGGCTTCGGATGGAACTTTACCGTTTTTCCGGCTAAACAGCGACCGACCACACAGCCTGAATCTGTGGAACTGTTTCTGGGCTTGCAAACAGGCGTGCGGTCGGTCCAAAGAGACTTTTTAATATCTCTGGAACTACTGGACGGATTCCCACGAAATTTGAGTATGTTGTTCCACCATTTATGTTGTTCACAAAAATATAAGTTTTATTAATGTACTAGTCAAAATGAGAAAGTTATAAAAATTTATAAAAATGTATAAGTTTTAGCTTGGAGATAATTGAGTAGATACAGTAGGAAACTCAATTATCTCCCAAGCGGAGGGGAGGGCACCAGGGGGCTGTACTATGCTGTTATTGGTTATTTTATACCTCCCCCTGGGAGGGGTCTGTGTGTACCTGACTGTAATAAAAAGCAGGCTGGGTTTTCCAGACCTCAGTTCTTACTTGACCCTCAAATCGCAGCCTCGACTCGTTTTTTGGGCAGAAAGGTATCCTAGCTATGCTATAGCTAGTGGGATTATTCTACACTTACAGGACTCATATGGAATACTATGGAAAGCAGCTCTCCCCTCTTCAGCAACTAGGAATCCAGACGACTAAGCGGTCCAGCTCTCAGCAAGCCTAAGGGTAACCGTAACAGCCACTATCAGGAATCGTCTTGAATTCATTGCATCCTGAGTACTGCAATTACAACTACCAGCACCTACGAAAACATTCTTGGAGCTAAACTCAGGCCGCTTTCCCCCCTCTCAACACACTCCTCTGTGGCAGTGCTAGGAGGAAGTGATATCACATCACATCATATCACTTCCTCCAAGAGCTCTATGGAAGCTTAAAGGGAGGAGAGAGCTCCTGCACTAAAAAAAACAATACAGAGAGCTCTGACTGCCACCTTGATATGATGTCCTAATATATCCCAGCGCTGGAGAGAGAGAAGGGGACAGGACTGACCAAATGATGGTTTTAAAGGCATCTGCATGACGTGCAATGAAGCCAAGAGAGTTTATGGGACTCAGTGTGGCTCACTGAGCATGTGTATCTATGGGTCACTTAGTCTGAGTGTATGGGTCCCTGAGTGTGTGTACACAGGTCACTTAATGTGAGTGTCCCAAGAAGATGGGGACAGAAGACACAAGCTCCTGAGGAATTTGGATGCCCAACGAAATGCGTTGAGCACAGTGACAGGCGACCCTATATTATTGGTATCAGCAGTTTGATGTTATATGCATTTGGCACTTTGATTTTTTTCTTGCACTTTAACTCTGCATTGGGGAACTATTTGTTAGGGACTCCTATGATTATTACTTAGTAACTGTACCATTTCTATTCCCATTTGGGTGATCTACAGCTATTATCCCAAGTAGATATTGTGAAGGGATAGTTTATGCTAGTGACTATTTATAGCAATTTATCTTTACTTCCCTTTACTTATGGTTCTTTTGCAGTGTGCACTTTATATTGTATTTTTTCAGCTGCTGACCAAAGGGTCCTGAGCCTATTGAGGTTATTTTTATTGGATGGTATTTTGTGTATATTGTATTATTATTTTCTTTTGATGTTTGAATAAATTGTAAAACTTTACTATACTGATCTCTTATTCTGGCTATAACTGGTCTCCTTTTAGATCTATTAGAGACAAGCTCGTAAAGACAAGTGATTGTGGAGCCCTGTGATCTGTTATAATTTTTTTGTAATTTTAAAGTTGGGAGTGACTTTACTACAGAGACTTGCCTGCACGTGATTTGTTCTCTGTTACCCACTCACTTGGTTCTTGTTTGTTTATACTATGAGTCCCTGAGTGTCTGTGGATCACAATTTGTGTATGGGTAACTGAGTGCGAATGTGTATAGGATACGAAGTGTGTGGAGGTCACGGAGTGTGACTAAGTTTGTGTGCATGGGACAGTGAGTGTGTGTGTGTATATGGGTCTGCAGAAAAGAGAATGTTTAATTTAAAAAAAAATGATATACATGTATAATATTTGTGTGTATATTATAAACAGAATTTTACATATAGTGGGTTATAATATACACAGAACATACTATAACACACATGCAATAATATACATGCGGTGGCAAAGTTAAAGAGGCTTTCCATGTTGGTAACAGCTTGGAGCGCTCTCTATTCCCAGCAAGATAAGGTTAATGGATAGAAGTCAGCCCTTTCAGGTGAATTTAATTAACCTGCACTGAAATTTTAAAGTCTGCTACTGAAGGCATGGGAGAGTCTGACAACTGGAAGAAAGGAGGCAGTTAAGCCTGAGGCTCTGATAATCTAAAGGAAAATGTACTGTGTAAAAGTCTGTGTTTCAACAGACATCATGTCCTGATGTAAACTGAAACTTTGACAAGTTCTATGGCTTAAAACCCTTTTCGTTTTTTACAAGTCCTTGAGTGCTGGCTTCATTTGGCAGATTGTATTTTTGTGCAGCTGAGCACCGGGCATTTAACCAAGAGGAAAGCAGGAGTGCAAAACACCAACAAATTGTGTATATATATATATATATATATATATATATATATTTAAATCAAAGTACACTTAGAATTAAATTATTTATATATATAAATATATAAATATATATATATATATATATATATATGTATGTATAATTTCCCCTTAATGACCGAGGACAAACTAGGTACGTCCAACAAAAAACGGTCGTTAAGGCCGTCTGCGATAGGAGCCCTGGACCGACTGTCTGCGCCGATCACGGTCGGGGAGGACTGCCAGAGACCCCAGCAGTCCCCCTACAGCAGCTCTGGCCACCATAATCACATCACCGCAATAGGACTCTAGGAGCTGCCAGCAGGGGGACTGTCTGAGCTGTCAGGCAGTCCCCCAGGCTCCTAAAAAAATAAATAAATATATTATACATATACAGGTGGTCCTCATTTAGCGACCTACCTGTTTTACCACGGCTCGCACTTACGACCAGGCGTTAGTGCAAGCCGTCATAGGGATTCCCTGCTCTGGTGCGTATGTATATGTTTGGGAAAACTTCCCCGAACATAGACGAACGCACGAGAGCAGGGAATCCCTCAATTCTATGTTCTGGGAAATTTCCCCAACATAGATTTGAGGGATTCCCTGCTCTGGTGCGTTCGTCTATGTTCGGGGAAGTTTTCCCAAACATATACATACGCACCAGAGCAGGGAATCCCTTAACTCCTCACTTGATATGATATATGATTTTCATTATAAGTGTACTTTGATATATATCTCTAAATGCACTTATGATGAAATCATAGATGCATGATATATGTATAATATATTATAAAATGATTTAATTATAATATAATCTTATACATATATATGAAATAAGTGTGTGTATAATATATATATGTGTGTATGTGTATATATGTATAATATATACATGCGCACGTATTATATAATTTAAAACCAAAACATTTATACAAAAACAACTAAAACCGCTAACTTTGGCCAGCGTTTGTGACTAAGTGGCTACTACAAAAGACTGGAAATACCCCATTGGGAATACTCTGGGTTGTTTACATTTGAAAATGGTATGCCATGATGGGGTTATTTCACATTCCTGGGCTATCATATGGTCTCAAGAGGCAACAAAGGTCCAGCAAATCAATCTGGCAAACTAGATCGGGCAAGCCCTATATTGACCCTGTAACTTTCCAAAACACCATAAAACCTGTACATGGGGGGTATTGTTATACTCTGGAGACTTCGTTGAACACAAATATGAGTGTTCTTAATCAGTAAAATGTATTCCGACGATGAAATCACCAGTAAAATGCAGTTTTTGTGGAAAAAAAAATGCAAAAAACAAAAGTGCTAACTTTGGCCAGAGTTTGTGCCTAAGTGGCTACTACAAAAGACTGGACATACCCAATTTTGAATACCCTGGGTTATCTACTTTTACAAATGGTATGCTATGATGTTGTTAATTTTAATTCTTGGGCTGCTATATGGTCTCAAAGGCAACATAGGCCCAGCAAACCAATCTGGCAAATTTCAATGTGCAAACATGGAAAAGGGGAAAGCCCTACATTTGACCCCTGTAAGTTTGCAAAAGCCCATAAAACCTGTACATTGGGGGCACTGTTGTACTCGGGAGATTTTACTGAACACATATTGGGGTGTTCTTTGTCAGTAACACATAAACGGAACATGCGTAAAGTACAATGTGACAGAAAAATAACACAAAAAAACGACTATCCAGAAGTTTGACAAAGGCTGGTGGTAGAATTAGTGCATGGAAAGTGTTAAAATGCCACCATTTGAAATATCCTAGGGTGTCTACCATTCCAAAATATAGGGTTTGATGGGGGTAAATAATATTGTCTGGCTTCAAAAATGTCCCAAATGGGACATGGGTGCATGATGACTAACTGAAAATTCCAAGTTGGAAAACTGGAATGTGCACCCTCCAAATAGGGTCTTTTAGCCCCCAGAGAACCCAACACACCAATACAGGGTTGGTTTTGCTGTACTCATATTGGGGTGTTCTTCGGCAGTAACACCTAATAGGAGCTGATAATCCATACCTAAAGTAGAATGTGTGTGAAAAATAACACAAAAAAATGACTACCCAAATGTTTGACAGAGACTGGTGGTAGAATTAGTGCATGGAAAGTGTTAAAATACCACCATTTGAAATACCCTAGGGCAGGGCCGCCATCAGGGCCCACACACTTAGGGCCACCCGATGAGCCCCCTTCTTCAGGGGCCCGGTCAGCGCTATGGCCGTTGTATAGCGCGACCGGGCCCCTTTAAAAAAAAAACAAAAAAAAAAAAGCAGCCGCAAGTGCTGCTGGGAGGAAGTGCTCACTTCCTCCCAGCTCACTCCGCGCGGGAGGAGCGCGCCCGCCCGCCCAGCCGTAAAGAGGGAGAGCCCAGCAATGAAGAGGGAGCAGCGCCGACTCCCATCATCCCCAGCCACCCTCCTGCAAAGAAAAGGTAAGAGACAGGAGGGTGGCTGGAAAATGAGCTGTGTGTGTGCATGTATGTATGTATGTCTGTGTCTGTCTGTATGCATGTATGTGTATGTGTATGTCTGTCTGTCTGTCTGTATGCATGTATGTGTATGTCTGTCTGTATGCATGTCTGTGTATGTCTGTCTGTATGCATGTCTGTGTATGTCTGTCTGTATGCATGTCTGTGTCTGTATGCATGTATGTATGTGTATGTCTGTATGCATGTCTGTGTGTCTGTATGCATGTATGTGTATGTCTGTCTGTCTGTCTGTATGCATGTATGTGTATGTCTGTCTGTCTGTGTGTCTGTATGCATGTCTGTGTATGTCTGTCTGTATGCATGTCTGTGTCTGTATGCATGTATGTGTATGTCTGTGTGTCTGTATGCATGTCTGTGTGTCTGTATGCATGTATGTGTATGTCTGTATGTATGCATGTGTGTCTGTATGCATGTCTGTGTGTCTGTCTGAATGTATGTCTGTCTGTATGCATGTATGTATGTCTGTCTGTCTATGTATGTATGTCTGTCTGGATGCATGCATGCATGTCTGTCTGTATGCATGCATGTCTGTCTGTATGTCTATGTCTGTATGCGTGTATGTCTGTGTGTCTGGATGCATGTATGTGTATGTCTGTCTGTCTGTGTATGTATGTCTGTCTGCATGCATGTATGTCTGTCCGTATGTCTATGTGTGTATGTATGTAAGTCTGTGTGTATGTCTATGTATGTATGTCTGTCTGTATGTATTTGTCTGTCTGTATGTATGTATGTATGTATGTATGTATGTATGTATGTCTGGATGCATGTCTGTGTGTATGTCTATGTCTGTCTGACTGCATGCATGTATGTCTACGTATGTATGTCTGTCTATGTATGTTTGTGTATGTCTGTATGCATACATGCCTGTATGTATGTCTATGTATGTGTATATGTATGTCTGTATGTCATTATATATGTATATATGTATGTCTGTATGTCAGTATGAATGTATGTCTGCATATTATTATGAACGTAGGTCTGTGTGTATGTATGTGTGTATGGATGTCTGTATGCATGTATGTCTGTCAGTATGTCTGTATATATGCATGTATGTCAGTCTGTATGCCATTATGAATGTATGTGTGTATGGATGTCAGTGTCTGTATGTATGAATGTGTGTGTGTGTGTGTATGTATGTCGGTGTCTGTATGTATGTGTGTCTGTCTGTCACTATGTATGCCTGTGTGTATGTCTCAGTATGTGTGTGTCAGTATGTATGCCTGTATGCGTGTATGTCTGTTTCAGTATGTGTGTCTGTTAGTATGTATCAGTGTGTGCGTTTGTGTCTGTGTGTGGACCCAGTGAGCGGTATTTGGAGGCGGGCCCCAGACCCTGAGCTAAGTTAGGGGCCCCAAAATTTTTGGTGGCGGCCCTGCCCTAGGGTGTCTACTTTTCAAAAATATATGGTTGATGGGGGTAAATTATATTGTCTGGCTTCAAAAATGTCCCAAATGGGACATGGGTGCATGATGACTAACTGTGAAAGTTGGAAAACTGGAATGTGCACCCTCCAAATAAGGTATTTTAGCCCCCAGAGAATCCGACACACCTATACATGGGTGGTATCCCTGTACTCATGAGATGATGCTCAACACATATTGGGGTGTTCTTTGGCAATAACCCTTAAAGTTCTCAGTACATATATTCTTAAATTGCTATGTGTGTCAAAAAAATCACCAATTATTATTTTTTCATTTTTATTTGGCATAGATTGGTGGTAAAATGGCTGCATAAAAAGATTCAAAATACCCCAGGTTTAATACCTTAGGTTGTCTTCTTTTAAAAAATATACACATGTAAAGGGTTATTCGGGGATTCCTGACAGATATCAGTGTTTCAATGTAACTTGCGTTAATTTTGAAAAAAATTGGTTTGGAAATAGCAAAGTGCTACTTGTGCTTATAGCCCTATAACTTTCCAAAAGAAAGCTAAGAACATGCTAACATTGGGCATTTCTAAACTCAGGACAAAATTTAGAAACTATTTAGCATGGGTGTATTTTGGCAGTTGTAGATGCGCAACAGATTTTGGGGGTCAAAGTTCGAAAAAGTGTTTTTTTTTTTAATTTTTTCATCATAATTTATATTTTTTTATAGTAAATTATATGATATGATGAAAATAATGGTATCTTTAGATAGACCATTTAATGGCGAGAAAAACAGTATATAATATGCGTGGGTAAAGTAAATGAGTAAGAGGAAAATTACAGCTAAACACAAACACCACAGAAATGTAAAAACAGCCTTGGTCCCAACGGCAAGAATTTTGAAAAACTGCCTGGTCACTAAGGGGTTAAACTTCTTATATTGTTTATAAATGGTTACTGAAGTCAGTTATTATTTATAACTGGGTACTGGCCAGTTGAACAGTTTGGATATATAATGCTTAGTTAGTCTCCATGAGGGAGTAGAATGTTGTTTGATTTTGTTTTATTTATGTGAAGCACAGCACGTAGTACCTTGTGAAAGCCTATTATAAAACACATTACTTGTATTAGGAAGCCTATCTCATTGCTTTTGAGCTAACTGCAATCAGAGAGCAATGGCCTCATGCTCAATGGGCTGGCATAGTTGCATCTTTCCTGCTTGGTGGAGCTCAAAAAGCCTTCTTTGACCTAGAGGCAGGGCCGGATTAACATAGGGGCTGATGGAGCTGCAGCTCCAGGCCCAGGCCTATGGAATAGGCCCATTGATTTAAAAAAAAAACAACATTTTTTTTTTTTACGTTTTTTTTTTTTCACACACTACTCTTAGGGATTCCACCTGGCTTTTATTTTATTGGCACAGCAAGTATTTGAGGCTGCCTGGCTGGTGCCAATATTGCAGTGATACTGGCAATACAAATGCTGGTATTTTTCTCAGTATAAACAAGAGATTACTATGCAATACCAGCACTGGCCAGTAGGGGTCGCTGTGTGTGGAGACATGCAGGTATAGGAAGTTCCAGCATATCCCTCCCTGCCTATCTATACTCACTGATCTGCAGGGGAGCAGCTACAGAGATTCTAGACAGCAACTCCCACCCTGCAGAGACAGCCTACAGCTTCATGGAAATTCAGGATCCTGCTTCAGATGTAAGGCCATAGAAAATGGAACGGTTCGGTTAGGGCGGAACTACTATACAATCCATTGAATGGTGGACAGGAAGAGCATTTTTTCTAAACCCCGCATGGCCCTGAAGGTCTGACTTTCAGTGGAAACGCTCACCAGAATGGGCTGGTCCATTCTAAACCTTCCAAACTGTACCAACCCGAACCGATCTGCTCAGTGAAAACGAGGCATTAGTCTCCCAGTGCCCCCAGTCTGCCAGTGTCTTACTGTCCCCATGTCTCCTCGTGCCTCCATGGCTGGAAACTTAAGAGGGATGTATGGGAACAAAACTTGTGTGGACTGGCTGACAATGAATATAGTTAAAGGGACACTATAGTCACCAGAACAACTACAGCTTATTGAATTTGTTCTGGTGAGTAGAATCATTACCGTCAGGCTTTTTGCTTTAAACACTGACTTTTCAGAGAAAATGCAGTCTTTACATTACAGCCTAGTGATAACTTCACTGGCCACTCCGTAGATGGCTGTTAGAGATCCTTCCTGGGTCATGGCTGCCTAAAATGCATCCAAACATTCAGTGTCTCCTCCCTCTGCATGCAGACACTGAACTTTCCTCATAGAGATTCATTGATTCAATTCATCTCTATGAGGAGATGCTGATTGGCCAGGGCTGTGTTTGAATCATGCTGGCTCTGCCCCTGATATGCCTCTTTGTCAGTCTCAGCCAATCCTATTGGGAAGCACTGTGATTGGATCAGGCCACCACTTCTAATGATGTCAGCAGACTGCTTGTTTTTCTGAGTCTAACAGCATGCAGAGTTACAGCTTTAGGCTTGAATACAGTAAGATTTCACTATATTTATGGAGGCATGAGGGGCCCAGGGGGCTAGAGGGTGGTATTAACACTATAGGGTCATGAATTCATGTTTGTGTTCCTGACCCTATAGGGATCCTTTAAGGTAATGCTGACTTTGGTCTCTCTAACACTGTGGCATGTTCCCTTTCTTCTACACTCACTACATACAGCTTTTCTCTGTCCCAGACTATATACCAGGAGCTTCTGCCTGCTAGTAAGAAGGTAAGGAGACAAGTGGACCAGCGAGTGCTAGGGGACAGTCCTTAGAAAGCGTTGAGCGAGCGCATCATTAGATGCATTTATGCCAAGCTCAGGGTGCTGTCTGCATAGTATGCCCTTAGTTGGCCAGCTGCATGATTGGCAGGCAGCCTGACATGCATTCATGCCAAGCTGGACTTCTAATTCTTTTGGCAGACATGTCCTCTTTTTTGGGCATGTTCGCCCCTTTTGGCAGGTTACGTGATTTGTGTCAGTGGCACACCCTTTTACCGTGCCCATTGACTTCCTGCTTGACTGGACACTGCTGTTAGGGGTTATGGATTTACTTGAAAGATGAAAACATAAATTAGTGAGAGATTAGCCTAGGGTATGTGTTTTCTTATAGCTGCTGTTTTCTTTCTCTCCAGCACCATCTCCATCAGATACACGATGCTTGGTAGTGTTTTACTATTTTTGGTCGATATGATTCTGTAATTAGGCCCGTCATAATTGTCAGCACCAGGCCCACTGGGCTCTTAATCTGGCCCTGCCTAGAGGTAGAGGCAGCTGCCTGCTATGATGTTCTTAAAGCAGAAATTCTTGCAAGGACTAACATGACTCCAGTGATCCTGGCCCAAAGGTTCTATAATTAGAAAAGTCAGGAACAGAAAGCACCAATGTCACAAATGGTTAAAACCAGAAAGGTCAACACCTGCATGAGTAATGTAATTGAGACATTAATCTTGCGTTGGATATAGAGAGCAAAGGAGCACAATCTGTCCCAATAAATCAATTAGTAAATAATTTGTAATGAATAATATATAACGTTCTTTAATTAGTATATTTAAATAAGGATGGAGTAACCTTAGAACACGAGGATACTGGGAGTGAGGGAATATATACAGGGGATAAAGTATATATACACAGGATAATATTAATAAATATACACAGGATAAGATCAAATAATAAGTACCTAAATGGAATGAACAGTAAGGAGAATATAGAGTACTGAGTTCCCCCAGACGTAAGTCATCAGTGTTTATCAGTTATTTAAACTTCTCATCGGGAGGAATAGTTACTTTCTAATATAGTCCTATGGTTGGAAAATAGTAAACTGAGCAGATAATGCTAATGCAAACAAGCTACTAAGTTTCATGGGTTTGCTGAAACGAAAAAGATATATAGCTGGTGCTGATAGTATAAAGAGAAGCCCCAATCTGTATGACAGTAATTAATATTATCTATTCGAAAAGAATATTGTGGTTAATAAATGCCGCTATCTGTCAGGAATAACTAACCCTGCGCCTGTTAATATTTGGAGTAAGCTGTGGACAATAAAATTCCCTATAACTGCACTAACTAAACTCTTACATTAGCTGCCCCTCTGCAAAATAGCCTACCTTCTACCACCAAACTATCAGGTGAATCTGGAGTATCATAGATAAGTATAGTAGCCGAGTTAGAAGGAGGAGTGGGGAGATTTAGCTAAAGAGAATAAGAGCTGTGGAGCCCCGACGCGTTTCGCCGGTCAGGCGGCTCTTCAAGGGGTAACCGTATCTAGGTTTTTACTAAGGTTTAAATAACACGCCCTTTGCGATGATAGGTCCGTCACGTATTAGTGGGAGGAGTCTACTATTAACCATATACATATCATGATAAGTTCGGAAAATTTACTGATGGTTATTATCTGAATGAAATAATATAGAATAATATAATATAGACCTTGAATATATAATGATATAAGGAGCATTGCTAATGATAGAAACATGACTATAATAATGATTGTTGAGAAAAGTAATTACAATGATTATGCATCTGAGAGATATTGGTAATTGATAAAGTATGACAGAAAATAATCTTATGCATGTAAATGGTAATTGTCTGAATAGTGATTGTATATGTATAAGACCATAATGATTAGCAAAGTGTGCAAAAAGTAGATCAATACAAGGAATAGTATAATATATATAAATATATGTATATATATAAATATATAATGTATTTTAAGCAGTAATATAAGAATGATTACAGTTAATAATCAGTAACTTACATGTAGTTTATTCTTAACAGTAATACTAGTGGTAAAACGTAAAATGAGTTATAATTAACATTAATAAATAAAAATTAATATGATAATGTAAAATACAAAATGAAATGTGATTAGAATTAGATGTGGTTTGTAATAAATTATTGCAGATAATGCTAATGATTGGGTGTAAATGGAGTTACACTAAGCACTATTAATTGAGACTAATATCGTAATGTTGAATAAAGTTTAAGAGAGAGTGGTTGGGGTAATGGCTAATTAAGTAATAGAAAATTATAAATGATACCAGGGTAATGGTATATAATCAATATATTGAATCTAAATTAATACCGGATAGGGGGTTAGAAATAGTCCTATCAGAGCGCAAGGGACAGCAATAGGTATAGTGGATAAAGTATAAGCAAAAAAAAAAAAGAGAGAGAGGTGTCACTAATAACAAAGAAAAATTGATAATGTTGTAATGTAAGAAAGCACCAATGTCACAAATGGTTAAAACCAGAAAGGTCAACACATGCACGAGTAATGTAATTGAGACATTAATATTGCATTGTTTCTTGCAAGGATTACATTAAGACGTACAACAGTGGGCAGGGAAGCCATACAACTTGGGATTCAATGGTGACACTGGTTGAACGATACACGGTAGTGAGAGAGTTCAAATCTACACCACCATCTACAATGCAACAGAACCAAGGACTGGTCCCAGGCTCAAGGGCCTGGAACTATGGTAAGTTCCAAAATGAACTGGTGACCCTGAGGTTTCACAGGATGGAAGCCGGGACAGTAAACTCTGTAAAGGATTACATACTAGGAGATCCCCATTTACCTGTTTTGCATGTGGAGAACTAGGGCGCATAAAAGCTGGAATCCATGAAATGTAGCTATAATTCTATAAATTAGGACTTTTGTGGACTGATCTGTTTGGTGGTGAAACAGACCGAAACATGTGTATTTGATAAAACTGTTTTGTTAATTGGGAAGGCAACCTTGACTCTCGTTGACTCAGGGAGTAATATTATCCTAGTGACAGGCAGTCTGATTCAGCCTTCTTAATTGCTCCCAGGTAAGAAGGTTGGGGTACTCTGTATACATAGCTGTACTGTATCATACCTCTCTAAAAATAATCTGTCGTGACCAAACATTCTCAGTAGTGGCAGCAGTTGACTTGTGTGAATGCATAACAGCGAGTCAATTTTGTATTTTTCCATTTACCCATCCTGACTTGTTTTATGATAAGTGTAATAGGCGCAAGTCAGTGGAAAATGTTAGATTTGGCTCACTCATGTATTTGGGGGACACTTGGGTGTTGAAAAAACTCAGAAAAAGAATAGGTCAAGAGGTACTGTCTCCTGTCCAAACTCCCAACTAGCAGGCTGAAACCTCAATTAAGGACACCCCTAATTCCCTTACTCCTTATTGAAACCCCTTTTAAACTAATTGCTATGGAATTGATGGAGCCATTGGAAAAGTTAGCAAGGGTAATCACTATAGTGCCCTGAGGGTGCCCCCACCCTCAGGGTCCCTTTCCCGCCGGGCTCTGGGGAGAGTAAAGGGTTAAAACTTACCTTTATTCCAGCGCCGGGCTGAGAGCTCTCCTCCTCCTCTCCAACTCCGATCCTCCCTTTCGGCTGAATGCGCATGCACGGCAAGAGCTGCGCGCGCATTCAGCCGGTCTCAGAGGAAAGCATTTACAATTAAGCTGAAGTGGTCTGGGTGCCTAGAGTGGTCCTTTAAGTCATGACTAATGGAAGAGCTATGCCAGTTATCACAAAAAGCATTGAGGACATCAGTGTACCACCCTCAAACCGATGGCTTAGCAGTAAGAGACTCTCCTACGCTCGGTACTTACTGTTTGCTATTCGAAAGGTTTGCCAATCTTCTGTAGGGTTTTCTCCTTTTGACCTCCTTCAGGTAGTCCTCCAAGGAATTTATTAGATATAGGTATCCAAGGGGTTTATTAGATATAGCGAAGGAAGCCCTGACTCCAGCCCTATATGTTCCTATTCCCTATCACCTTATTGTCCCCACCTCCTATTATTTGTGCATGGATGTATATAGTGCAACTATTGGTCTGTGAATAGGATGGATGATGAAACATACAGTGCTACGGAATTTGCTGGCGCTATATAAATAATAAAATAATAATAATATAAGGGTACATAAATATTGACCGACAGACATAAAGATACACTGATATTGAATGTGTTTAGAGAGAGCGAGACAGTCTACCTGTGATCTTACACAGACTGATAGGTATATCTGTCATAAGGTTAACACTGCACAAATATCATATGCATAGAAACATAAGTAGTATGAAAGGGCAAATGTTTTGAAGCTGTCACTCCTTATCTTGTACAAACAGCAGACAAACCAGATTATTGCTTAAGGAAAAGTATGGCATTAGGAATACAAACCTGTATCCCTAACACTATATTGTCTCCGTCCCTACATTAATAGTTCTCTTCACATTTAAAAAAAAAAAAAAACCAAAAAAACAGTTTTTCCTCTCCAGATTAGAGGCTTTGCAGCATAAGGATATCACCATTTCCTTCTGACAAAAGACAGGGCAAGTACTTTATGTAAAAAAACAAAAACAAACAAAAAAACTTTAAAAGGTTAAGCCTCTCCCCTTCCTCCTCCACTTTAGATTATACAATTCCCCCAAAGACAAATATACTCCTGTTGTCTGCTTGCCTTTGGCAGGATAAATACGTCCGGTTGTTGATTTCCTAGGCCAGGTGAGATGGCTGCAGCCAGTGAAGACTCCGCATATCCAAAGACCAGCTCTACTGGTGGGCTCAGCTCTTCCCTATTCAAACCTTGGAATACACACTGGATGCCTGAGCTCCATGCTTTTGTAGCTTCCGCCCCCAACCTGCACTGAAAGTGGCATGGGTTGCGCTTGGATGCACTCCTGGTTGGTCCTTAAGTTGGAACGTACTGGTTACAATGCGCTCCACCAGGAGATCACAGTTTGTTATGCGCGTGTTACACAAGGCTTAATGCCAGATTCAGACTTGGAGACTTTTCTTTTTCAATTCTTTATTTTGGTTGTGAATAGATCATACAGTGAAAGGTGAAGTAGTCTTATTTTCAACTTTTTTTTTTTTAAAGGTAAGTAGGTAAGCAAAACATGCACATTATACAATACATATATATAGGGTGAATCCAGACAAAAGTTAAAAACAACTGGCATCAGGTAAAGGATAGTATTTACTCATTCAACTAATTCAAGCGTTTCATCCCTTTCAGGGACTTCTTCAGGAATGGTTTTCACTTTGAAGAACAAATGCCAAATAACAATAAACTATTGTTATTTGCCATTTTTTCTTCAAACTGAAAACTCTTCCTGAGAGGGATGAAACGCGTTGAATGAGTTGAATGAGTCGATACTATCCTTTATCTGATGCCAGTTGTTTTTAACTTTTGTCTGGATTCACCCCATATATTGTATACATGTTTATTGAAGATTTGAGATCTTTGGGTTAATCCTAAAATAAAAGGGAAGTTCAAGCTTTTATACATTGCTATATGAACTTTTAATTCACTTAAACACTTTATTCGTAATCTGTGCATTTAAAGGCACAGTCACCTTACTAATTGTGATATAGTGAAAGATTTTTTTACTTTGTGCACATTATACAATACATCAGAAATAGCAAGGTCTAAGTTTGTGCTTAAGCTGAACTTGAGGTGTATAGGACCATGTGTATCTGGGGCCATAGTGGTTATGCTTGTGACGCTGTTTTGCGGCGGGGGGAGAGAATCCTATGGTGTAGGGGACCCGCTGGAGTGAATGCCGGTATGGGCTGCAAATGTGGGGTGGCATTTAGGAGGTGGGAGCACGGTTTGCTGGGCTCAGAGGTGTGTGCGGTGAATGGTTGGGCTTGTGATGGCCCGTGCTCTCGTATGGAGCGCCCGGGCTTTATTGCCGGCGTTGAGCTCGCCTCCACTAGTGTTGTGCTTTGCCTAAGAGTCGCCCATGCCGTGGTGTGAAGGTAAGTAGCTTGGATTTTGAGTATGTGGGGGCTTAAACTAGCTGTGTAGACTGTAATAGTGGTCGGCTCGTTTGTGTGTCCCACTGTCAGCATCGGGATCTGGCTACAGATGGCTTGTGGGCTATGCCCTATATGGGTATTGCACGGGTTTGGCTCAGCTACTTATACAATATATAAACTGAAAAAAATTTACATAACATATGGTAAGGTAGCATGGGCTGGGATTTAGGTCTAGCCTTGGCTAGGGAAAGTGTGCGACTGGGCCGCTTCTGGTTGAGTGTCCAGTGCATCAAGCAGTGACAGTCCCTGTTTTAGTCCCCTGGGGGCTGTGGACCACTCATTGGTTCAAACGGGGCGATGTTGTCCACATCCCATTGGTGCCTTCTAGGACTGCCCATTTTTGGCTTTGCCTGGGTAGCGATGTCCCGCTGGGTTTGGAAGTGTTGGCGCTCCGTTGGTGAGTTAAGTTTGTGGACTGCGCCCTCCAAGGTGACCTGTAGTGAGCGTGGTGGGCTCCAGCGGTATGGAATCTTCTTCTGCCTCAGCACGCTGGTAACAGGACGCATGGTGGGTCGTGATAGACCTCCAGGACCTCCAAAGCATGGTGGGTCGTGATAGATCATTGTAGAATGTCAGTGTGTGTTGTTCGAAGGACAGGGAGGGTAAGTCCCTGACCGCTGTAATGATCGCCGACTTGTCCTTGTGCGTGACGAACTGCACAATGACATCGCTGTGCTCTTGCTGGGGCGGCCTGCTCTGCCTGCGGATTCTGTATATGTTATCCACAAGGATATTCTTGGCCTGCTTGTGAGGGAGTATGTGCTGTAACAGAATCAGCATACTTTAAATGTAAACATAACCAAAATTCAGCCAATTCCATCCAGGGGTTAAAAAGTTAAGGGAAAGTCCTATTTGACCAAATGAAGCATGGCTTTTCTGCCCAAAACCAGTTCCACAGAGTCTTCTATCCTGGAGATAATTGGGAAGTAATCCAATTATCTCCAAGGACAGAGGCAAAACTCCATTAGCCACATGGCAGACAAAGGACAATAAAATACATAAAAATACATACTGTTACATTTATCACATAGAACATACACATTCTACCTATCCCCAGATAGCTTAGATCTGAGCACACATTATTACTGAATGGTGCTCAGATCACATACATACAGTTCAATCCATGGCCATGGAGCCAAAGTCTTTCATTCAGTCTTTCAGTATACGGCTGGGCTCCATGGCATAGCTATCTGGGGTAGCATGGCTTTAACAGCCCGCAGAAAGGCACGAATAAACCTTTCTGCAGGTAAAATAAAAGTTTAAAATGCAGGACCATAGTCTAAAGGGAGCAGGCGAGCAACCAGGCCTCTCCAGTGGACAGTGGCGAGGTTGGTTCCGCCACAAGTGCCCTCCGTCCCGAAGTGTCAACAGGTGACATATGCATTGAGAGCATGCAGCGTGGGAACGGGGCGGCAGCCCACTCCACTACACACTTCGCCAACCAGGGCAAACTTCAGAGTGAGCCGGAATGGACGCCTCTTTGGTTATGCGTATCGCTCATGGAGCGGTCCAAGGTTCAGCAAAATTAATCCTGAGTCCGGGCACGGTCTGATAGACCTCTGACACTAGTTAAGGAAAAAGCCTATGAATAGAAACGTGTTGGCTCAATTTGTACATGAGGGCAACTCCGGAAAGCCAACCCAGCATCTTGGATGCCAAATCCGTCAGCTTGCTGTCCAGCTTGGATAGGGGCCGTTTTACAGCTCACAGGGGTAGAAACGAAATAGGCGATTCCTATAAGTAATATCGGCCCATTTCCAATGGGGCGTTAGTCTTCCCCGCTTTCCAAGCTGTAAAGCGTCGCTCGTCATCCTGTGTCATCGACATCCAGTGGTTAATCCTAGACAGAGTGCAAACCCTGTGTCAGGTGTTTGCGGGGTCCTTTCCGAACTCAGTCATGAAGACTGATCCTCTTGATGAATTCATCTGTCAGCCAACGAATACCAGGGGTGCTTGATGTAGAGTCTAGGATGGCCGGTGGAGTGTCCCCTGTAGGGTACCGATGGTTTCTGGCAGTGAGGCCAGTAGGGCGGCATGAGGACAAGCACAGAGGCCTTCTGGGTACGGGTAAATTGTCCGTCAGCCGTGATTGCATAACTGCGATAGAGGTAACATTGTCGGAGTGATACCTGGTGTGGCTAGCTGGGGGTCACCCAGCGTGCAAGTGGGGGTCACCCAACAAGCACAAGCATACCATGCAGTATAGGCCAGCAGGGGAGGGAGTCACCCTCAGTCTGAACATAATCGGACACTGTAGATACAGTAGTGCTGTAGGCAGTAGTGGTTAGCCGTATTGTAAAATAACCAGACACTGCAGGTCCAGCAGTGCAGACGGCAGGAGGGGGTCACCCTCATATAACCATAAATGGACATTGCAGATCCAGCAATGCAGTAGGTAAGAGGGGGTCACCCTCAGAGTGGGTATCATAGGGGTCTGTACACCCAGTAGTGCAGTCAGCGGGAGGGGGTCACCCTCATTATGGTTAAAACGGGATGCTGTAGGTCCAGCAGAGTAGTCCACAGAAGGGGGTCACCCTTAGCACTTGAGTAGAGCAGGACACTGTAAGAACAGTAGCGCAATCAGTGGGAGGGGTACACTCCTTATGGGTATACCCGGACACTGGCGGTCCAGCAGTACAGACTGTAGGAGGGGTTCACCCTTAGTATGATAATAACAGGACATTGCCAGTACACTAGTGTAGGAAGCAGGAGGGGGTCACCCTCAGCATTAAAACTACAGGGCGCTGTAGAGCCAGCAGGGGAGGGAGGGGGTACCCAGCCCACAATGGTGTCACATGTCCATTATTATGGCCCAATAGAGGGCATTGCCCCAGAAATATTGACAGGGGAGGGTGTCACCCCCTGTAATAACAGGGCTGTATGGGTGTCACCCCCTGTAATAACAGGGCTCTGAGGGGTAGAAGGGAGTGCCAGGTCAGATAGGTGTAGGTCTGGGACAGATCCTGCTATCCAGGATCCACTAAATATGCATCATGTTCATACAGATTGAAGCTGACTATCCACATCTACAAACCACTCAGGTGTCCAACTCCTAGGGCATGTAGAACTGCCTTACCCAGCCACAGAGTAAAATCAGCCTTATTAGGATACACTGTTGAAGTGTATGCATAGGGGGAAAAACTGAAGTCCCCTGCAGGAAGGGGCAGCAAGTCCTAGACAGGGGAGCTAGAGGCTGAAAATCAGGCCATTTCATTTTTATGAAAAAAAGACTGAGCCTTGAGAAAACTTGATTAGCATGTGTCACATGTGGCATAATCTGCTAAAATATTCACATTACATCAAACAGCATAGTAAAATGCAATTGTGAATTTGTGGGTGAGACAAGCACAGTAGGTAGAGGATTAGCAGAAAACTGGGCTATCTCCCCTGATACACAGGGAGAGGGGAGGCTGGCCATATGGCCAGCAAGCAGCAGGGCAGCGCGGTGGATGAGACCAGGCTGCTCGTAAAGCACGGAGCCCCTGTGGCTCCGGAAAAATGGCCACGCGGCCGCAAAAAACATGAGCGCGGCCTACCACGTGGTAGTCAAGCAGCACTGCCGTGGTTGAAAAGCGGCTCGGCAAGTGGCCAGGGGCCGCGGGGAGCAGGTGGGGGGTGAGGGAGAAGGGGTATGGGCAACAGAGCCCAGAAGGGAAACCCAGGGAGGGGGAACAGGCTCCAGGCAGAGCAGAACACCATAGCAGGGAGCAGGCACCCATTCTACATACAGCAGAGTAACAAAGTACAGAGTGAGAAAACAGCATGAAGTAACCCAGTATAATAATACATCAATGAGCAGTATCCAGTAATATATCAGATAAATAGCCTAAAAATACAGCAATAGATGGTATAAAGTGATACAGAAGCTAAATAGCATGAAGTGGTATTGAAATAATACAGAATAAACTGCCTAGATAAACCCAGCAATAGACTGCCTAAATAAACCCAGCAAACAAACTGCCTAAATAAACCCAGCAATTAAGCTGGCTAAATAAACATAGCAAATAAACAAGCATCATGTAGGAGAAAAAACAACCCATAGCAGAAACTCTTAGTTGGTGAGTGGTCACCTGGAGGCAGCAGCAAAGAAAGGGGAAGTGGAAGGGCCTGCCTAAGTGTTTTTATACTACTGTTGTTTTGTTCTGATTGGTTGTTTTCAAAAGTTCTGTTAACTATTTCTTTGCTGCTGGAGGTTTCAGTAAAGAAGGTAAAGCAAATATGAAGCCTCCTGTCCTGCCATAAAATCAAAATACACTGTATATAAAATATCTCACCTTTTGAATGACCGATTTTGTATTTCATGGTGTTAACATATCACATGAAGCAACATTTACATTTCAGTGTAATGTTTGTAATGTAATGAGAATCAGCTAGTTCCTGAATAGTTTTGCAAGGTGCAAGAAACCACTGCTCTGACTATTCATTCTATTTTGAACAACTTGGTGGCCCTACCTGAACTGGTAGCCATATGTATCATACAGGAAATGACTGCCATGTTTAATAGCCACTGTAATAATGACAAGTAATGCTTCTGGTGCGGTCTAAAGCAGAAAGGAACTGTGTGCGCCACAATAACTAATATTATTTCATTTGCTCTGTATAAGTCACATTTGTATGCCTATTACAAATGTTGAGGAATGTTTTTCTGTTCTCTGTAAAGGGTTAGGAGGCTAATGGAATGCAATGTGACCTCTGTTTATATACATAATGATAACCTATTAAGATAATGCTAGTCCTTCATTTGTATCCTCCACCCTGGGAAAGGGAGGATATGCTATAAAGTACTAATTTTCCAGTAATGATAATTTTAGCTCTTCTTGGAACGCATTTAGTACAGCTAAGAACAACCCCTTTTTTATCTGAGACCGTAGAAGTGCACTCATATTGTAACAACTATTGTCATATATGCTGAATTACTACTTGTTCTATGAATTTCACCTGCACAGTAGAAAGAAGGAACACTCTACCCAGGAGACAGTTAATGATTTAAAAAAAAAAAGAACAACATATATACTGTGTGTCATGTTAGTGTATGGATGCTGAGATGTATGCACATATACACATACACTGCCACACAAACACAAATGCAGATACACACTCTAAAATACACGGAGACACACACTGACGCATGCAGATACACACACACAGATACACAATGACAGCAGATACACAGACACATATGCAGACAGACATACTGACACATACACGGAGACATACTGACACAAACTGGCAGACATACTGAAAGACACACTGACTCATACTGACACAGACACATATACTGACAGACATACATACTCACTGACACACACGCACACACAGACATACTGATACACACACATTGACAGGCATACTGACAGACACCTATACCGACACACACAGTGACACACACTGACAGGCATGCTGACACACACTGACAGACAAACATATTGACACACACTGACAGACATACTGACACACAGACATACTGACACACACACATAGACATACTGACACAGACACACACACAGACATACTGATACACACACATTGACAGACATGCTGACACACACAGTGACAGACACAGACACACACACTGACAGGCAGACACATATACTGACACACACACTGGCAGACACATTTACTGACACACACACTGACAGGCATACTGACACACACTGACAGACACAACATTTCATTATTTGTGTGTTATTAGTTTAACCCCTTAAGGACCGGCCTGTTTTTGCGATGTTTGTACGTTAAGGACCAGAGCAGTTTTAACACTTTTGTGGTGTTTGTGTTTAGCTGTAATTTTCCGCTCTCTCATTTACGGTTCCCATACAAGTTATATATTGTTTTTTTCACGACAAGAAGGGCTTTCTTTACATACCAGTATTTATATTATGTCATATATTGTATTTTAAAAAAATAATAAAATATGGTGAAAAAAACTAAACAAAACATGTTTTTGGACTTTTACTTGAAAAATCTTTTACTTATCTACAAAAGCTAATGAAAAAAACTGCTAAATAGATTCAAAATTTTGTCCCGAGTTTAAAAACACCCAGTGTTTACATGCTTTATTGCTTTTTTTTGCAAGTTATAGGCCTATAAATACAAGTAGGAAATTGCTGTTTCAATATATATATATTTTAAATGTATCAATAGTGACATTGTTACACCGTTATCTGTCATAAATCCCCGAAACACACCTAACATGTACATATTTTTTAAAGTAGACAACCCAGGGTATTCAAAATGGGGTATGTCCAGTCTTTTTTAGAAGCCACCTAGTCACAAACACTGGCCAAAGTTAGCATTTATATTTGTTTGTGTGTTAAAAATGCAAAAAACGCTAACTTTGGCCGGTGTTTGTGACTAAGTGGCTACTACAAAAGACTGGACATACCCCATTTGCAATACCTAGGGTTGTCTTCTTTTGCAAATGGTATGCCATCATGGGGCTAATTCTCATTCCTTGGCTACCATACGCTCTCAAAGGCAACCTAACCAATCTGACAAATTTCAATAAAAAAAAAAAAAAAGTAAAATCAAGCCTTATATTTGACCCTGTAACTTTCACAAACACTATAAAACCTCTACATGTGGGGTACTGTTATACTCAGGAGACTTCGCTGAACACAAATATTAGTGTATCAGAACAGTAAAATATATCACAGCAATAATATCCTCAGTGAAAGAGCTGTTTGTGTGTGAAAAATGCAAAAAAACTTCACTTTCACTGACAATATCATCGCTGTGATATGTTTTACTGTTTTGAAACACTAATATTTGTGTTCAGCGAAGTCTCCCGAGTAAAACAGTACCCCCATGTACAGGATTTAGGGTGTCATAGAAAGTTACAGGGTTAAACACAGTGCTAGCAAATTAAATTATCTGGACTTTTGGCCTGGGTTGGCAGGCAGGTCCCTCAAATTGCAATCATTAAAATTACTTAATTAGGTAAAAATATTACATAAATATGCACGTAGAATTTTAATATATATACATATTTATGTATTTGATGTCTACGTGTATATTTATGAAATTATTTATGTAATTATGTGTGTGGACATATGTATATTTTGTATTATTTTTATTTATTTATTTATACATAGATATATATATCATTACATTCTAAGTGTATTTTGATATAAATATATATATATATCAATATCAAAATACTGTTAGAATAAAATTGAATATATATAATTTTTTTTAATTATTAAAAATTATTTTTATTTTTTGTTATTTATTTTTATTAACATATTATTTGTATTTTATAATAATATATATATACCATATATATAGTTATTATATATATTGTATATATTCGTGTGTAATTTAAATAGAAGTGTATTTTTATATTAATATACGTATATATAAATATAAAAATACACTTAGTGTGACATTATATATATTATATATATACATATATTATATATAGGTATATATAGATATAATACATGTATATATATCATATATATATATATATATATATATATATATATACACATATATATATATATATATATATATACACATATTATTTTTTTTTTTTACACTGATCTCTTTTTTTTTACACTTTATTTTATGATTTTTTACTTGCAGGGAGACTGCCTGTCAGCACAGACAGTCCCCCTGCAGGCAGATACACAGACCCCTATTGCGGTCATGTGATCGAGTGATCACATGGCCGTGGGGTCCTGATCTGCCGAGGGGGGACTGCCCGGGCAGACAGGCAGTCCCCCTGGACCGGGAGGAGAGCTGATCGCCGCCGTGGGACCGACGGCGATCAGGTAAGTTGCCCAAAACCGTTATGACGGTTCAGGACCGTCAGCGGTCCAAACGCACGTTTTACCGCTGACGGTCCTGAACCGTCAGCGGTCCTTAAGGGGTTAAGCAGACTGTGATTGTCTATTGTTGTGAGTTAGATGATGATCAGGTCAAATTTTATGACCAATTTGTGCAGAAATCCATATCATTCCAAAGGGTTCACATACTTTTTCTTGCAACTGTAAATCCATACCCCCTAACTGCAGTGTCCGGTGAGTCAGCCAGTCCACACAGTTTTGTTCACCTACATCCCTCTTAAGTTCCCTGTCAGGGCTCCGCGGGCAGCGGTGAGGGGAGGCTGCAATCCTCTCGCAGCACTCATTCTCGGTCCGTCGCGGTCCCCTCTCCCCTTACCGGTCAGCGAGCGGCGTCCTCTCCTCTTGACACGCCGCTCGCGTCCTCCTCTCCTCCTCCCAGTGGCAGCATGTCTAACGCTGCACGCTGGGAGCCGGCACTGTTATCAGAACGCCGGGGTCACTCACGTGACCCGGCGTTAAAGCGACAGTGCAACAATCACAGTGGGGGGTATAGATATCCCCCACGTGTGTTTGTTAATTCTGATTGGAAGTTATCCAATCAGAATTAAGATAAGGTTATAAATACTTACCTTTCCTGTCTCTCAGTGCCCTGTTGTGGTCTTTGCTTTATAGTATTGATTCTGAACGTGTGCTTTCTGGTTACGTACTCTCTGGCTTGTTATACTGACTTTGTGACTTTCTCCTACCCTTTGACCTCGGCTTGTTTCTCGTTATTCTGTTTTCTGGTTCCCCTTACTCGGCTTGTCTCCTGACTATTCTGTGTGTGCTTAGCCCGGCCACTCTAAGGACCGGTACTGCACACTTTCTGTGTGTGTGTCTGTGTGTGTGTTAGCGTGTTGGGTTCCCCAGAATCGTGACATTACAACAGGGCCATAATTGAACCTGCTGACATACCCCAGCTCCTAGTTAATCAGGAGGCTAGAATGGATGGCTTGGACCACCGTATGGATCAGTTTGCTCAAGCTTTACAGACCATACTGGCTCGTATTGCACACTTGCAACCTGCCGTCCAGGAGGCGGCTGCTGCTGTGCCCGAACCCATTGCCACTCCAGTACCCGTTCCTTCTCATGTAGTCTATATGACACCGCCACAGCGCTATAGTGGTGACCCAGCTTTGTGTCGTGGTTTCCTCAATCAAATTGACATCCATTTGGTAATGAATCCACGTTCCTATCCCACCGACAGATCCAAAATTGCCTTTTTGATAAACCACCTGTCCGGGAGAGCTTTAGCATGGGCAAACCCCATGTGGGAAAATATGTCTCCTATGTCCTTTGCAGATTTTTTGTCAGCATTCAAACGCACGTTTGATCAACCCGGTAGGGTTGCCTCTGCTGGCAAAGCTCTGCTTAGGGTTCGACAGGGTAACAGATCTGTAGCGGATTATACTATCGAATTCCGTACTCTAGCAGCTGAAGGGGTTTGGAATAACGACGCCCTCGTAACAGCCTTTCAGGAGGGTTTGGCCGCTTACATACTGGATGAAATAGCATCCAGGGAACTGCCTGTCCTTCTAGATGATGTTATAGACTATGTAATCCTTATTTATAACCGCATTAGAGAGAGACGTAGTCAAAGACGGCTGGATACACGGGTGTTACCTGCTCTACCCAGTACTGCATTACTAGCGTTACCCGCTCCTAGGCAACCATCCCCAGAACCCATGCAATTGGGTGCTACGGGGTTAACTGAGGCTGAAAGAACGTATCGTAGAAGGGAGGGGTTATGTCTTTATTGTGGAAAGAGGGGGCACCACTGTAATACTTGCCCTAAATTACAGGGAAACTACAGCACCTAAGGCCTAGAGAGGGGTCGGCCTCGGGTGTTATGACTTTGTCCCCTCATGTGTCCATCTCCAGATTCTCTTTTGGTCAATAAAACCACTATAAGAACCAAAGCCTTGATCGATTCAGGTGCGGCAGACAACCTAATGGATGAGAACTTTGCCAAAACCGCAGCCTTGACTTTGATCCGAAAGGCCACACCCTTGGCCGTTGAGGCCATAGATGGTAGACCACTTGAGAAGCCTCTGGTGACCCATGAAACCCAAGATATAGTTATGTCTGTGGGTGCTTTACACAAGGAAAGGTTAACCTTCCAAATAATTGACTCTCCTACTGCTTCCATCGTTCTGGGTTTTCCCTGGTTAGTTAAACACAACCCAGTACTTGATTGGGGTTGTTTAGACATACTCTCCTGGGGGGAATCCTGTCAATGAGACTGTATGGCCCATGTACGTCCCGTTTGTTTACTCAACGTGCCCACGGCTAAACCACTTTCTGTTTCTGTCCCTTCTGTGTATGCTGACCTTGCATTGGTTTTTGAAAAAAGGGAGGCAGATAAGCTACCCCCACACCGTGAGTATGACTGTGCCATAAACCTATTACCAGGTACTATGCCTCCTATGCCTCTGAGAAAGAGAACCAGGTCATGGAGGAGTACATACGTGAAGCCTTAAATAAAGGTTTCATTAGAAGGTCCTCCTCTCCTGCTGGTGCTGGTTTCTTTTTTGTGGCTAAGAAGAGACCGTGTATAGATTACAGAGCTCTAAATAATATAACGATTAAAAATGCCTATCCGATCCCTCTCATTACTGAGTTGTTTGATCGTGTCAAAGGTTCTAAATATTTTACTAAACTAGACCTCAGGGGGGCTTATAACCTTGTTCCTATCAAGGAGAACGATGAGTGGAAAACGGCATTCAATACACGTAGTGGGCATTACGAGTATCTGGTCATGCCTTTTGGATTGTGTAATGCTCCTGCCGTATTTCAGGATCTCATAAATGATGTCCTTAGAGATCTACTGCATGTCTGTGCCGTAGTCTACCTTGATGACATACTTGTATATTCTCCGGATTTGAAAACACATCATACTCATGTTAGAATGGTGCTCAAGAGGTTGTTGCAGAACGGTCTTTATTGTAAATTAGAAAAATGCTTATTCGACCAAACTTCTGTACAATTCCTGGGTTATGTTATTTCTGAACAAGGATTCAGCATGGATCCTTCTAAATTGGAAGCTATACTGTCCTGGCCCCTTCCCCAAGGACTTAAGGCAATACAGCGATTTATAGGGTTTGCCAATTATTATAGAAAGTTTGTTAAAAACTTCTCATCCGTTATTTCCCCTATCACTAAACTGACTAAAAAAGGTTTACACCCCAGGGTTTGGAATCCTAATGCTATTGTGGCCTTCGAGACACTTAAAAAGGCATTTGCCACTGCCCCTGTGTTACACCATCCTGATCCTTCCCTTCCATTTGTACTGGAAGTAGACGCCTCTGAATCAGGTATAGGAGCAGTGTTGTCACAACGACAATCGTATGACGAACCCCTCCTTCCCTGTGGTTACTTTTCTAAACGCTTGTCAGAGTCTGAAAAGAACTACGACGTCGGGAACAGGGAATTATTAGCTATAGTGATGGCATTTAAAGAATGGAGGTACTTGTTAGAAGGAGCTAGACATAAGATTCTGGTTATAACCAATCATAAAAATCTATCCTATATCGCAGACGCTAAAAGGTTATCCTCTCGTCAAGCTAGATGGTCTTTACTTCTCTCACGTTTTCAGTACATAATCACATACAGGCCTGGATATCGAAATGTCAAGGCTGATGCTATCTCCCGCCAGTACGAACCTGTGGATACTATTACTTCCACTCCTGAGCCCATTGTACCCACATCTAATATAATAGCTACTACTCGTTTGGTTATTTCGTCTCTTTTTCTTGATGGTATCAAGTCATACCAATCTCAAGCACCCCCTGAGACTCCTATTGGTAAGCTATACGTGAAAGTAAAAGACAGAAAGAAGTTGTTAACTTTATTTCACACAGCCAAAACGGCTGGTCATCCAGGGGTTACCAAGACTTACAAGGGTCTCCTCCAACAGTTTTGGTGGCCATCACTCAAAAAAGACGTGGTAGATTATGTGCAGGCTTGCCGTGTCTGCACACAGTGTAAGTCCCCTAATGTTAAACCCCTGGGACTCCTTATGCCCCTATCTGTACCCAAGAAACCATGGACACACTTGTCCATGGATTTTATTGTGGATCTTCCTTCATCTGATGGACAGACAGTAATTTTGACTGTAACGGATAGGTTCTCCAAAATGGCACACTTCATTCTGCTTAAGAAGCTACCTTCTGCGGTTCAGTTGGCTCAGGTGTTTGCCAAAGAGGTGTTCCGCTTGCATGGTATACCACAAGATATTGTATCTGACAGGGGCCCTCAGTTTGTCTCTCGGTTTTGGAGGGGCTTTTGTGCTGAGATGGGGGTCTCCTTATCGTTTACTTCCTCCTATCATCCGTAATCTAATGGAGCTGCCGAACAAGCAAATCAGTCTGTGGAGTTGTATTTACGCTGTTTCACGAATGCACACCAGGACAACTGGTCCCATCTCCTTCCCTGGGCTGAATTTGCCAGGAACACTGTGTCTCATTCTTCTACTGGCGTAAGTCCTTTTACGGTGGCTTATGGGTTCCAACCCGCTGTCCTTCCCGGTGTGTTCTCTGACAAGGGAATGCCCGCTTTGGACGAGCACCTCGCCTCCTTACGGAAGATGTGGGATCAGGTCCATGCTGCTCTTTGTCGTGCTGCTGCTGCTCAAAAGAGATTTGCTGATCGTCGTAGGTGTGTGGCTCCTTCTTATGCTCCGGGTGATAGGGTTTGGTTGTCCTCTAGAAACCTCCGCCTTAGGGTTCCTTCGATGAAGTTCCTTGGTCCCTATAAGGTGTTACGTAGGGTGAATCCTGTGTCCTACTCCCTGGCCTTGCCTCCTTCCATGCGTATACCTAACACCTTTCACACCTCTCGATTGAAGCCCTTGCTCTGTAATCGGTTCTCTAGGCCTCTTTGTCAGGATCGGGACAGGGATCCAACACGCAGAGTACAAACAGTAGCCAGATACGTATACCGGACCTTAGAATGGCCGGACTAACGTAAGTAGTACAGTATAGAATGGTCAAAGACAAGCCGAGGTCGAGGGTAACAGAAGACAGGTAAGCGAGAGACAAGCCGAATCAAGGGTAACAGAGATAAGCAGAGTAAGGTAAACAAGCCGGGTCAAAACCAAAAGGGATAATAGAATACACAAGCACTGAGTGACTAGAACAAGCTAGAACCACGACAGGGCAATGAGCTAATGAAAGAAGCTCTGTTAAATACCCTGTACAGAGCAGTAACCACGCCTCCGAGGCGTCCTGATTGGTCCTGCAGCAATTGAGTGACAGGTCGTTCCGGAGGAGTGTCCTGATGACAACTTCCTGCCTAGATGCTGTAAAAGGCAGTCACTCCCTCGCGGCCGGCCTTGCATGACCGGATAGACCGTGGAGAAGGGAGCCATCAGGCCGTCTGGATGGAGGAACAGCTAAGTCTCTACCTCTTTCAGAGGTAGAGACCACAGGTACCCTGACACTCTTAGGCGTTCCGATGCCCTCCGCGCGGTCTCTAGTGACGTGTACGAGGTAGCTGCTCTCCTTGATTCTCGTTTCTCTCGAGGTCGGTTGCAGTATTTAGTTGATTGGAAGGGTTACGGCCCCGTGGAGCGGTCGTGGGTTTCTGTCTCTGATTTGGACGCGCCCTCTTTGATCCGCTCCTTTCATACGCGGTTTCCTTTGAAGCCTTCGGCTTCCCGCCCTCCGGGCGGTCCTCGAGGGGGGGGTAATGTCAGGGCTCCGCGGGCAGCGGTGAGGGGAGGCTGCAATCCTCTCGCAGCACTCACCCTCGGTCCGTCGCTACCCGCGGTCCCCTCTCCCCTTACCGGTCAGCGAGCGGCGTCCTCTCCTCTTGACACGCCGCTCGCGTCCTCCTCTCCTCCTCCCAGCGGCAGCATGTCTAACGCTGCACGCTGGGAGCCGGCACTGTTATCAGAACTCACGTGACCCAGCGTTAAAGCGACAGTGCAACAATCACAGTGGGGGGTATAGATATCCCCCACGTGTGTTTGTTAATTCTGATTGGAAGTTATCCAATCAGAATTAAGATAAGGTTATAAATACTTACCTTTCCTGTCTCTCAGTGCCCTGTTGTGGTCTTTGCTTTATAGTATTGATTCTGAACGTGTGCTTTCTGGTTACGTACTCTCTGGCTTGTTATACTGACTTTGTGACTTTCTCCTACCCTTTGACCTCGGCTTGTTTCTCGTTATTCTGTTTTCTGGTTCCCCTTACTCGGCTTGTCTCCTGACTATTCTGTGTGTGCTTAGCCCGGCCACTCTAAGGACCGGTACTGCACACTTTCTGTGTGTGTGTCTGTGTGTGTGTTAGCGTGTTGGGTTCCCCGGAATCGTGACATTCCCATACTTAAACAAGAGCCTGGGAAGAGCAGTAATATGGAATATTCCATATGCATGGGCCTGGAGCTGCAGCTCTATTAGCCCCTATGTTAATCCGACCCTGTTTAACAGGAAAGTTTCCCAGGGAGGCCCCCAGCTGATTGCATGTAGTAAAGAGTAGGCCAGGGGAGAGAGCTGTATTTTTGATAACCATGACTTTGGCTAAAAGGCTGGAGGATCTTCAAGCTTTGGCATCTCCTCCACCTCATCTGTTTTTTTTATATAGATAAAGTTATCCTTAAGCTACATCTTCATTCCTTACAAAGGTTTTTTTCAACAACCAATATAAATCAAAAAATAATTTTAGCAACATTCTGTCAGAATCCCTAAAACTTGAGGACTTGTAGCCCGTACTACAGGGTTATTTTGGGAAAAACAAACAGTGAACAGTGATTAAAGAATAGCCCTTTCCCCTCCGGAAGACACATAGATCTGGGAGTACAAGCTGGAATCCTTTAATGGCAGCCACAACTGGCCTTTTATGCATGTCGCCATGCAAGGGCACTTCCCCTGGACCTGAGAGTAAACCACAGTAGAAACAAATACACAATTACATTGGCTCCCAGATCCAGAACCATCCCATACATAATCAGATAATACCTCCTCTGTGCCTTGGAGATAATTGGATCAGGAACTGTACTAATCTAATCCAATTATCACCATGAACTGGGCGACCAAACACCGCTGCCTGCGTTCATGCGAACAAGATGGCCGTCACCTAGTGTTTGTCCATAGGAATTGCGGCCACCCAGATGAACACTTAGAACACTGAGGTGGAAATTGTTACAAAATAGCACAAGTGCCCATTTATATATCCAGGGTCCTGCGGGGAAAAAAAACGTGGTTGCACTCCCCTCTGGTTGGACAAAGTTGTCGCTGGGGATGGAGTGCGCAGTTTCCCTCATCCGTGCCTGGTGGGCAGAGGCCAGCGATGCTCTGCCCCGTAGCCAGCGGTTCAGCTGGGTTGCTTGATGGGCCGTCAGGCCCCAGAACAAAGGGGTGGGTAGGGCAGAGGCCAGCAGCGCTCTGCCCTGTAGCCAACATTACAGCTGGAGTGGCCTATGTAACCTCAGGTTCTGGATAAAGGGAAAGAGGCCGACTTGTTGTCTCCACTTCCTGTAACATACTCTGCCGCTTTGGAGGAAGAACGACACACTTCTCTCCCTGTAATTCGCTCGGCCACTGGGGAGAGGGACCGACGGTCCCCACTCCTAACATCTCCATCTGGGGTTGGAGATCTGGGCAGGTTGCCCAGTATTCCTGTAGGGCCGGTGGAGAGACCTCGGACCCATCTCCACCTGTCAACTGGGGGTCTTACCAGGAACAGTCAATAAGGTCTCTTAGCTCAGGGGCTGGTTGGGATGTAGGTGGTACAGTACCCAGGTCTCCTAATGACAGGCTTAGCTGCTGGGGTGGAGGGACGAAACTTGACTCTACTGGTGGTATACAGTCCATAAGCCCCATTATCTTGGAGACAGGTGATGTTACACTTTGGAGCAAGCGAGCATAGTCCTGATCGAGCTCGCTCTCCAGGTTAACCAGGTAGGAAAAATCTTGTTGTAATTCTGCCACCAATGTAAGCCCTGGTCCCTGGTGTTCCGATCATACCATGTGCGCTGGCGTGGGCCGCTTGGAGGTTCTCCCGTACTGTCCGGGTTAGTTCCTCCAGTCGGTTTCAAAACTCCAGGACATAAGGTATGATGGGAGTACCTGTGGAGCTGTGCTCTCCCTCCCAGTGCTCCTTAATGAGATCCAGGGGACCTCGGACCCGCCTCCCATATAACAATTCAAACGGGGAGAACCCCGTGGATTCCTGCGGCACTTCCCGATATGCAAAGAGGAGGTGCGGTAGGAATTTTTCCCAGTCCCGATGGGTTTCCGCGAACGTTCGGAGCATCTGTTTTAATGTTCCATTAAACTGTTCGCAGAGCCCATTGGTCTGGGGGTGATATGGGGCACTGATTATTGGCCTAATGTCACAGAACTTCCAGAGCTGCTGTGTGACCTCCACAGTGAACTGAGTGCCCTGATCCAAGAGAATCTCCCGGGGTAATCCTACCCGGGAGAAAATCTTCATGAGGGCCTCAGCCACCATTTCTGCATGAATGTTAGTTAGTGCTACCACCTCGGGATAGCTGGTAGCATAGTCTACCACTGTTAATATGTATTTCTTGCGTTTGCTTCACTGATAGTGACAGCTCTTTGGATCTCATATTGACACCAACAGATTCCAAATGCAGAATATACAACAGAATGTGTGCACAACGTGGAGGTGAATGCAGTACACTAGCTCAAAAACACCTGTAAAGTGGTATCCCCTACACCACTTCAAAACATAGAATCATACATACATATAACAAGTGGAGCTTTTAAATTTCGGCAGGCGTTCTGTAAAATAAAATACATACAGAAAATAGTGCAATATGCCTATAACACACTATATAGGAATAGATTGAAAGATTGGTAAAACTCACAAGCCTGGAGTCATACCCTCATATGACTCTGGTGGTATAAGCCTCTGGACCATTTGGGGGTTGTCCAGACCCTTCTTTGGCAGCGTGCTGGATGTTAAGTGGTTCCTTTTGTGCCTTTCTGACTGGCTTTCAAATAAGAATTAATGCCCAGTGTATCAGGATTCTTAAAAAACGATTTATTCCAAAGAAAAATAAAAACAAGGTATAAATGATAAAAAATACTTATCACAGGTAATACTGGGTAGACTCAATAGTCCCAAGTTAAAATTAATAGTCCAAAACGTGTTTCCTCAGTTGGCTGTTCTGTGTTCCGTCTGTTCCAGTGGCTTTTTAAATGCCTCGTTTGCCGGTTTCGCTGATTCCGTCTGTCACTTCCGGGTTTCGTCACTTCCGGTTTGCGTCCTTTTGGAACGCAGCGTGCGTTCCAGCATCGGTTTTATCATCGGACTTCCGTGTATGGGCAATTCAAAAAGCTTTATTGATGCAGGGAAGTGTCATATACATAGGAAATACTTCGTATAGGAATAATTACGTTGTAGGGAGATTCCCATATTCATACAAAGTTAGTGCAATAGTAATAAATATGACATAATACTAATATTGATATAAATTAATTTAAAAGGTGGTTTCCTACATTTTCCGAGAAGTGGACAAGCTGAATGCACTAAAAACAGGGGTCAAGTCCTGGGTAAAAAAGTGAGGAGGGGGGGCAGGGCCTTAAATAGGGGGACAGGGCCTTAAAAAGGGGGACAGGGACTGAGGAGGGGGACAGGGACTGAGTAAGGGGATAGGGCTTGAGGAGGGGGACAGGGACTGGGGAAAGGGACTAAGGAGGGAGACAGGGACTGGGGAGGGGGGACAGGGCCTTAAATAGGGGGACAGGGACTGAGGTGGGAGACAGGGACTGAGGTGGGGGACAGGGACTGAGGTGGGAGACAGGGACTGAGGAGGGGGACAGGGACTGAGGAGGGGGACAGGGACTGAGGAGGGGGACAGGGACTGAGGAGGGGGACAGGGACTGAGGAGGGGGACAGGGGCTGAGTAAGGGGATAGGGCTTGAGGAGGGGGACAGGGACTGGGGAAAGGGACTAAGGAGGGAGACAGGGACTGAGGAGGGGGACAGGGACTGAGGTGGGAGACAGGGACTGAGGAGGGGAGACAGGGACTGAGGAGGGGAGACAGGGACTGAGGAGGGGAGACAGGGACTGAGGAGGGGAGACAGGGACTGAGGAGGGGGGACAGGGCCTGAGGAGGGGGGACAGGGCCTGAGGAGGGAGACAGGGCCTGAGGAGGGAGACAGGGACTGAGGATGGGGGGACAGGGACTGAGGTGGGAGACAGGGACTGAGGAGGGGGGGACAGGGACTGAGGAGGAGGGACAGGGACTGAGGAGGAGGGACAGGGACTGAGGAGGGGGGACAGGGACTGAGGAGGGGGGACAGGGACTGAGGAGGGGGGACAGGGGCTGAGGGAGGGGGACAGGGCCTGAGGAGGGAGACAGGGCCTGAGGAGGGAGACAGGGCCTGAGGAGGGAGACAGGGCCTGAGGAGGGAGACAGGGCCTGAGGAGGGAGACAGGGCCTGAGGAGGGAGACAGGGCCTGAGGAGGGAGACAGGGCCTGAGGAGGGAGACAGGGCCTGAGGAGGGAGACAGGGCCTGAGGAGGGAGACAGGGCCTGAGGAGGGAGACAGGGCCTGAGGAGGGAGACAGGGCCTGAGGAGGGAGACAGGGCCTGAGGAGGGAGACAGGGCCTGAGGAGGTAGACAGGGACTGAGGATGGGGGGACAGGGCCTTAAATAGGGGGACAGGGACTGAGGTGGGAGACAGGGACTGAGGAGGGGGGGACAGGGACTGAGGAGGAGGGACAGGGGCTGAGTAAGGTGGACAGGGGCTGAGTAAGGTGGACAGGGGCTGAGTAAGGTGGACAGGGGCTGAGTAAGGTGGACAGGGGCTGAGTAAGGTGGACAGGGGCTGAGGAGGGGGACAGGGGCTGAGGAGGGCGACAGGGGCTAAGTAAGGTGACAGTGCTGTGGAAAAAGGGACAGGAGC
The DNA here is from genome assembly GCF_036172605.1 of Pelobates fuscus. Classification (NCBI taxonomy): domain Eukaryota; kingdom Metazoa; phylum Chordata; class Amphibia; order Anura; family Pelobatidae; genus Pelobates; species Pelobates fuscus. The sequence continues at coordinate 285,364,462 of NC_086321.1, read as the reverse complement.
TTAGGAGGAGGGGGGGGAAGGACATGGGTTGAGGAAGGTACCATGGGCTGAGTAAGGTGGCAGGGCTGAGGAAGAGGGACAGGAGCTTAGGAGGGGGGGGAGGGAGGCATGGGCTGAGGAAGGGGCCATGGGCTGAGGAAAGGGACAGGGGCTGAGGAGGGGGACAGGGGCTGAGGAGGGGGGCGGGGGCTGAGGAGGGGGGCGGGGGCTGAGGAGGGGGACAGGGGCTGAGGAGAGGGCGGGGGCTGAGGAGGGGGGCGGGGGCTGATGAAGGGAGCAGGGGCTGGAGGAGAGGGGCAGGGACTGAGGAGGGGGGGCAGGGCCTTAAATAGGGGGACAGGGCCTTAAAAAGGGGGACAGGGACTGAGGAGGGGGACAGGGACTGAGTAAGGGGATAGGGCTTGAGGAGGGGGACAGGGACTGGGGAAAGGGACTAAGGAGGGAGACAGGGACTGGGGAGGGGGGGCAGGGCCTTAAATAGGGGGACAGGGACTGAGGTGGGAGACAGGGACTGAGGTGGGAGACAGGGACTGAGGAGGGGGACAGGGACTGAGGAGGGGGACAGGGACTGAGGAGGGGGACAGGGACTGAGGAGGGGGACAGGGGCTGAGGAGGGGGACAGGGGCTGAGTAAGGGGATAGGGCTTGAGGAGGGGGACAGGGACTGGGGAAAGGGACTAAGGAGGGAGACAGGGACTGAGGAGGGGGACAGGGACTGAGGTGGGAGACAGGGACTGAGGTGGGAGACAGGGACTGAGGTGGGAGACAGGGACTGAGGAGGGGGGACAGGGACTGAGGAGGGGGGACAGGGACTGAGGAGGGGGGACAGGGCCTGAGGAGGGGGGACAGGGCCTGAGGAGGGGGGACAGGGCCTGAGGAGGGGGGACAGGGCCTGAGGAGGGAGACAGGGCCTGAGGAGGGAGACAGGGCCTGAGGAGGGAGACAGGGCCTGAGGAGGGAGACAGGGCCTGAGGAGGTAGACAGGGACTGAGGATGGGGGGACAGGGCCTTAAATAGGGGGACAGGGACTGAGGTGGGAGACAGGGACTGAGGAGGGGGGGACAGGGACTGAGGAGGAGGGACAGGGACTGAGGAGGAGGGACAGGGACTGAGGAGGAGGGACAGGGACTGAGGAGGGGGACAGGGCCTGAGGAGGGGGACAGGGCCTGAGGAGGGGGACAGGGCCTGAGGAGGGGGACAGGGCCTGAGGAGGGAGACAGGGCCTGAGGAGGGAGACAGGGCCTGAGGAGGGAGACAGGGCCTGAGGAGGGAGACAGGGACTGAGGAGGGAGACAGGGACTGAGGTGGGAGACAGGGACTGAGGTGGGAGACAGGGACTGAGGAGGGGGGACAGGGACTGAGGAGGGGGGACAGGGACTGAGGAGGGGGGACAGGGACTGAGGAGGGAGGACAGGGCCTGAGGAGGGAGACAGGGCCTGAGGAGGGAGACAGGGCCTGAGGAGGGGGACAGGGCCTGGGGAAAGGGACAAAAAAAAAAACCTAAAGTGCCTTCCCCCCTCCCTGTGGCTTACCTTGGGCCAGGAGGGGTGGGACAGGATCTGGAACCTGCAGTCAGTGGAGTAAGCCAGCCTCTCCTGATGATGTCAGGAGGAGGGGGCGTGGCTTCCTCTGCTCCCCAGCGGTCCTGTGAGAAGAGCAGAGAACGTCACGCCCCCTCCTACTGACATCATCAGGAGAGGCCGGACGACTCCACTGACTGCAGGGGGAGAGGTGAGTTTAAAATCCGAGTCCCCAGTCAGAGGCAGGGGATTCGGATTTGTGCTCCCCCTGCTCTGGCAGCCGCTTGTGCCAGCCCTGGGTCCTGCAGGACTAGTAATGGGAACGGCGTTCCTGCTGTGGGAAAAGTGCAGGAACGCCGGTCCCACGCGTTCCTGCAGGACTCGAGCCCTGACTAAAAACAAGGTGCACATATAAGAGAGGTAGAAACATAATAAATACTAAATACATATTGATTCATAAAGTGACATAGTTCAAAATCTTTGTTTAACCCATATGGTATCATAGTATTAAAATTAAAAATGAATTTCATTTCCTCCTTTACTATCTTCCTACTATAGTCTCCTCCTCTCCAATCTTTTTTTACTTGTTTTATTGCACTAAAAAACACTGTGTGACTCCACTCCATGTTTAATATTTCTTGTGTGTTCTGCCACCCTAGTATTGAGGCTTCGGATTGTGCGGCCTATTTATTGTAAATTTTCGGTTGATAAAGGGTTCTAGGTCTGTTATAATCCTTTATTCATTGTGAAAAAAAGTTTTCTTTATTATTGTTTCTTTATTGCAACTCTGTACTAGGGTTTTTTTTAAATTTTTGGCTCCCCTAAAAATTATTATATTAATTATTAATGCCCAGTGTATTATTATACACTGGGCATTAATTCTTATTTGAAAGCCAGTCAGAAAGGCACAAAAGGAACCACTTAACATCCAGCACGCTGCCAAAGAAGGGTCTGGACAACCCCCAAATGGTCCAGAGGCTTATACCACCAGAGTCATATGAGGGTATGACTCCAGGCTTGTGAGTTTGACCAATCTTTCAATCTATTCCTATATAGTGTGTTATAGGCATATTGCACTATTTTCTGTATGTATTTTATTTTACAGAACGCCTGCCGAAATTTAAAAGCTCCACTTGTTATATGTATGGAAGATTCCAAATGCAAATAGCACACTTGAAATGAACTCTGGACCTTTTATCTGCTCATTTTAAATGGGATAATGAGGGAATAACACACACCTGGCCATGGAACAGCTGAGAAGCCAATTGTCCCATTACTTTTGGTCCCTTAAAAAGTGGGAGGCACATATACAAACTGTTGTAATTCCTACACTGTTCACCTGATTTGGATGTAAATACCCTCAAATTAAAGCTGAAAGTCTGCAGTTAAAGCACATATTGTTCATTTCATTTCAAATCCATTGTGGTGGTGTATAGAGCCAAAAAGATTAGAATTGTGTCGATGTCCCAATATTTATGGACCGGACTGTATGCGGCTGGCGACGGTCAAAAAGAAACGGAAAACACAGCTGCAACATTCCTTACTGGAATCGCTGCGCAAGTTGGAACAACGGCATAAAACGGACCACGCCGTGGATATACTAATTCAATTGAAAGCGGTACGGGTATCTATTCAAGACCTCCTGGTGGAAGAAAAAGCCAGGAACATTCTATGGTCTAAGAGGTACAATGCAATATACACACTACTATAGATAGTAATTGTAGTGAAATATATACACAAATACTTAACTTAAATGTTATAATGCAGCCTCCCAAGATCGTTACCCAAAGAAGACGACCTTTTCAAATATAGATAACCACAAACAACAAAACTTCGGGATACGGCTGAGAATGATTCTAAATGGAACATAAAAAAATATACAACATAGTGAAGTACAATTAACACATCTTTTGCGCTATAAATGAATGCACTCACAAGATAGTGTAGAATATATCGCTCATAGGGTGCCTCCCCCGATAGGTGTGGGGGGCTGATGGTCCCTTGGTTCCTCGTGAGACTCCTTAGTAATACTCAGGACTTCAAACAGGTTGGTAGGAAAAATGCTTTTATTGATAAAAGGTGAAAAATCACCATCAATAAAATAAATTAAAAGACGGTATGGTATAATCCAGCAGTACTGGAAACAAATCCACACCAAAATTCAGAGCATTACAGACCTGGACCTACCGTTCCAGCCCCTACCGATGCTACTCCACCACACCACACGACCTCTCGCTACATACAAACGATCCCTAACCAAACACTTACTCAACGCAGCGAAATCCCTTATCCTGGCCAAATGGCGCGCAACTGAGCCACCGACTGTGGAGCAATGGATGGACCGAGTAGAGGATATCTACAGTATGGAGTCCCTCTCGGCATCGCTACACGGCACGGGAGACAGATGTGCTGTTACATGGTACCCTTGGTGCACCTACATAGCCCAGAGACGACCCACAGTGACCAGGGATGCAAACCACCAGGTAGCCTAGTCCTGGATGCACTAGACCTGACCCGCAGAGGGTATAGGTACTTTCAGCCCCCCACCCCTTCCCCCCCCCCCGCCGCATCTCTTCTTTTTTCTCTCTTCTCCCTCCCCCTCTCCCTCTTCCCCCCCCAACCTTCCCCCTCCCTCTCCTGCCTCCAAGCCAGGCCCTCGACCCCCTTCCCTCTCCCCCAGTCAGGAGATCAGAGGCACGGCGGCGGTGAACGGGGGACGCGGGAGGGGTGGAGAACCCATGGCCCAAATGGGCCGACCTACGGGGGGCATGGGAGGTGGGGAGCAGACCAGTGGAGGACGTCCGCAGGAGCTTAGGCCCAGGGATGGGGAATACAGCCAGACCCAAAGGAAAGGGCGGACGGACCCCACACACCGGGTAGCCCGACCAATCCCAACATGCACACCAACAAACAAGAATAGACCCAGGGGCTTGGTTCCTGGTTTTCCCCACCCAGCACCATCTTGACTATGGGACCCCAGGACGGCAACACACTTAGACCACTAGATTGGTCCATTAGTCGGGGAAACACTATTCCAACCTGGCGAAATGGAGAGTATTCTCACCACAACCCTGACCTGACACCCAATCTACTCAGACCAAACACTTCTCAAGCATAAACGCAGCTTACACCTAGGCCTAACTGAGGGAAGACCTGAAACAAGGATAGCGCTTCATCATGTAGGCAACCCACAACCAACAGACCTCCCAAATAGGGGTTCTGCTGTCGCATAGGCTACAATGGGTCACAAGTTACCAGTTTCCCACACCCTCTTACCCAGTTGGTCGATGAGACCCTTGAGACGAGATATATGGCATATACCCACAATTGAGTTATGAAACCCTGAATGTTCCCCCTTTTTCTTTCTGTATCCCATACACTCTATTATCTCAATAAAAAGACAATGATTGGTTAAAAGACGGTATGGTCCTACGCGTTTCGTTCTGCAAAGATCTTCCTCAGGGACCTCATATAAAAATAAGATCAATGTACAATCATAACATATGAAAAAAACATATCCTAATCCCCCAACCCCTAGTCCTCTTTAAATAGGGCTAATCCCTATGTCCATTGGTGGTTCCGTGGGTGGTACCCGGTGTCCGTCGCTTGATTGGTCCTATCGATGCGTTGTTCAGCTGTTTTCCATCTCCTCATATTGCTATTAATCGAATTTGGCGCGTTCGGAAAACCGGAACCGGAAGTATAGGTCATACTACACTTCCGCGTTCCACATGCATTCCACGCGCGTTCCACCCGCGGTTGATATGCGTTCCACCTCCGTTCTGTTTCAATCTTTGTACTTAATCATAGAAATCAACAAAGAGCAGTATATTCTATCTACTAAAGGGAGAAGAAGTATTAGTAACCTAATTGTCTGCATATTTTATCTATAATTCAACTCACAACAAATCACCATTATATAGTTGTAATCAGACAGTAATACAAGAATATTTAAAGGATAAAGTATGTGTAAAGAGACACATTTTGGTAAAAGTATATAATTCAATATCCCAAAAAATATCTCATGTTAGTTTAAAGTGTAATATACACAATGAAAGAATGTATTATATATTATATGTGAATATTTATTAGTTATTAGTGTAATTGGTGCCAAAAAAAAGAAATAAGAATAAAGTGAATATTATAATGTTCCTATGAATAATTTCCACTATTAAATGGAGTTACACATATATCCAATATCTCAAATAATTGTAATGTGAAAATATTTTCACCTATTATCTCCATTAATGGAAATATATAAATTTAATATTATATTTAAAGAATGTGGGAAGTCCATATATCCAAAAAACAATTGGATTCCCAAATTCTAAGGAAATCCAGCTAATATACATATACAATGTAAAGACCCAGAACATGTATAATTTAGACATATGGATAGAAAAAACAGTATTGAAATGAAATAAAATAGCAATAACCCCAAAGAAGTTATTTAGATATTAATGTGTAAAAGACAAATAATTACTTAAATCCTAATCCAGAAAGCATACCAAATCAATCCCTATGTTAAGACCTTTCGGCTCTAGGGTGTTCAACCTATGTATCCAAAAGGTTTCCCTCTGAGATAGTTTTTGGACCCTGTCACCACCTCGCCAGAATGGAAAAACTCTTTCAATGCCCATAAATCTAAATTCCTCAAAAGTAAATGATGGACAGTTGGAACAGTGAGCCGGAACTGAATGAGTTGTAAGTTTTTTCCTAATATTATTTAAATGTTCAAGTATTCTGACTTTCAGAATCCTTTTTGTGCGTCCCACGTACTGTTTGCCACACGGACACTGCAGTAAATAGACTACATAGTCCGTGTGGCAACTAATCTCAGACTTCATTTTGAAAACTTCCCCTGTGACATTACTATGAAAGACCTTAGTTTTAAACAATGATGTAGTGGTACAAGCTTTACAGGTTCCACAGCCTCTATATGAACCAGAGGTCGAAGAAGAATGCATATTACGATGTTTGATGGCATAGCTAGGAGCTAATAGATTTTTAAATAATAATCACCATTAAAGAAAAAATAATTGTGATCCAAAATAAATCGAACCGAAGATAAAATGAACTCTCTATGGTCTGTAGGCAATGTGCTGTCTCCAGACATGTAATATTCTACTGATTCCAGCCCTAAAGTATGACTAATCACAGTATACAGAGAGGTCACATCTAGTGTGGCCCAACTGTATTCTGGCTCCCATTCGATGCATTCCAACTCCTGTAAAAAAGATTTAGTATCTCGCACATAGGAAGGTGCTCCCTGTGCATACTTCTGTAAAAAGGAATCTACATAAGTTAGCTGTTAAAGAACTTACACCGCTAATAATAGGGCGCCCTGGTGGATTAGGGAGACGTTTATGTGTTTTAGGGAGAAAATAAAAAATTGGTATAATGGGATTCTTTTGAAATAAAAAATCAAAATTTGTTTGAGTGATAGTCCCATCATTGTATGCTTTATCCAATAGGGTCCTAAACAGCCCTTGCCTACAGCATTTCCAGCAGCAGCAGAAGACATCAGCAGTGATCCAGGCGCCACCTGCTGGACGGATCCATAAACTGCAGCAGAGCAGACGTGAGCCCATGCCCCTGAGGAGATGGCCGAGGTAAGTGACCTGCAAGGGGGGGAGGGGGCCCAGACAAGGCAGAGGGGGGGGAGGACAATAGAGAGGAGGCAGCCAGAGGGGGAAAAAAAGAGGATGGGGGGGAAAGCAGAAACAGAAGGGGCAGACCCACCAGCAAGGGGGGGGGGGGGGGGACAGAGGACATTGAGAAGGAAGAAGAGGGACCAGCCAAGGCTAAGCTAGGCCCCCTGGAAGAAGAAACGGACGAAACAGGGGAAGGAGGGGGGACAGGAAAGATAGAGCCCTGGGAGCCGTTCTCACTGCCAGAGGAGGCTCCTGATGGGCAAGGGGACCCCCCTGATCCCCAACGGCGGCACCACGGTACCCCGCGCGGCCCGCAAGGGCCCACTCACCGCCCTACCCCCCCGCCGGCCGCGGGGGGACCTGGACCGCTGCCGGGCGGCCGCCGCCGCCCGGAGGACTTGATGCGCCGCCCACCGCCCCCGGCCCGCGTTCCTCCAACGGCGGCCGGGGCGGATGGTGAGGATGAGGGAGGAAGAGAAGGCCGCGCGGCAGCCGCAGTAGTAGGCCGCGCGGCCGTTGCAGGCCGCATCCCCGGCCTGGTAGTAGCCAGCCGGGCAGCAGAGGATGGCGCAGGCCACGCGGAGGAGGCAGGCCCCGTGGCTAAAGGCCGTGCCACCCGCGCGGCCGCAGTAGGCCGCAGATTCTGGCCTCCAGCAATAGGCCGCGTGTCTGGAGCCCCAGACACGCGGTTCTGGCGAGGCCTCGGGCCCGGGCTCCTGCTCCTCAACCGGGCCCGAGGAGTGGTGTCAGGAGACAGCCTGGCAGGCGGACGGGAACGCCTGCCAGCGCTGGTGCGGCCCCCAGGGACAGGGACCGCATGGGAGGCATCAGGGGAGACCGCAGGGGGTGCTCCAGGGGAGGGTAGGCCACAGGGGGTGCCCACACCGGCAGCCATACCTCCACTAATGCGTTGGAATTGCTCCCTCAGTTGCCGGCCACCATCCAGCACAGCAGCAGCCCTGAGGGATGACAGGATCGCCTCAATATCCATCACCTCAAGCTGTGTCAATCTGCAGGCCCAGGCAAACAGGAGCTGGAGGACAGAAATCTGTTTGCTGGCCCGTACCCCAAGTGGCACTGAGGTAAGACCTCCCCTACACTAACTTATATTACGCCTAACCCCTCCCATGCACACTTCCTAAGTCCCTCCCCTGTATCTATCCCCACACTCCTACATGTGCCCTTGTCCGCTTAGCTGCGCTCTCTCCCCAGGGCCTTAAACAAGGTTTAAGTTTATGTGGGCTGCAAACAAAAAAAAAAAACCTTACATTTTCATAGAGACGTAGGTTTATTTTGAAAAGTAGAGTATTAAAAAAAAAAATCCCCCTTTACTAAACCACAGCACCCACTCTACTAAATCCCAGCTCCCCCTCCCCCATATACTAAATCCCAGCTCCCCCTCCCCCATATACTAAATCCCAGCTCCCCCTCCCCCATATACTAAATCCCAGTCCTCCCCCTCTACTAGATCCCAGCACCCCCTCTAGTCAAAATTCAGACTCCACTCACATTGGCGCTGCCAGTATGCAACTCCGGAGCACGGCCTCTGGTATACCCCGAATGGCGCCGTCCGCACCCTCTGCCAAATCTGATCCTCCCTCTACTTCTTGAAATCCTGTGAAGGTGGAGCATGTTGATATCACATCGGAATGTGACGTGGCGTTGCGTGCCTCTATGCACCTCCAGGTACTCCACTGTCCAGTCGCAGCCAATGCAACACACACACACACACACACACACACACTCACTTACACACACTGACAGACACACTCACTGGGCCGCGAGTTTGACATGCTTGCTGTATGGTGTTAACCAGTAAGTCTGTCTTATTAATCAGCTTAACTAGTCGTTAAGAAACCATAGAAAGTAAAGGAAATTGGAATATATTGGGTAATCCAAAACAGTGAACCCCAGGCTGAGAAACTATAACAGCCGGGAAACCAACAATTGAATAGGAGCTTGCCCCTACTATAATATCCCTTATGGTCAAGTGCTCAGAGCCAATATATTAATATATAGATGATAGACAAGTATGCAGACTTAAATTGGTCCGCTCATATGTGAAGGAACAAGTAGTCCCATGTAGGATACACCCTGAAAATACAGAGGTTAGCCAATAGTATAGAAAAGATAGCTTAAAATAATCTGTAAATAACTGCTTCAGAGTAACTGCTCATAAACTAGATATAGCCAGTGTGAAATAAGCTAAACACTGCTGCTTCAAGGCAGCCTATCATCTACCTAAAATAGCCATTACTAACTCATCTACTACTCGCTAAAAATAGAAACTGCCTTTTTGCCCAGGGAGATCATTAAGATTTATAGTGATAGCAAGTTACTCAGGATGCAAAAGCTGTCCAAGTATTAAAAATGACCAGTGAAGCATCACTGGTGGAGCATCACTGGTCTTTTTTAATACTTGGACACCTTTTGCATGCCTTAGCAACATCGGTGTTTAGCTTATTTAACACTGGCTATATCTAGTTTATGAGGGGTTACCCTGAAGCAGAGAGTGATATGCAGTAGATGCACTCACAAGGGGTCACTACTCATCCTATTATATATACTTCAATGGCATTTTATGGGGGAAAGGAAAGAGAAACACAATTGACACTTGTGCTCTCAATATGTCACATATAGGGTTGTTTACTAAAGTCACTAAATTCAAAGTGAATTCAAAGAAATTTTCACATTTAAGGTCAGAGTAGCTAAACTAAGAAAACAATAGCAACAGAGGATTTTTCTAGTTCGTTGATTTTGGTCTTGAATTATAAATTCACCTTGAATTCTCACTAGTGAATAACACTGTTTATACTGAGTAATAAAGAAGCCCCTTTGAATCTCATATCTCTGTGATATGAGACATCTGAATTTGCGCCGCACACTAAATACACACCTGTGTCTTATCACCTGAAGCTTTTTCTAGTTGTGACTCTGAAGAGATGCTTATTTCCTGGTGCTACAGTGCCTGAGAACGGATTAAAGCAATGTTTGAGCAGCCGCCTCACCTTTCTACCAGCTCCACCTGTTTGCCTACTGCGTCCTCACACATGCAACCTGGAAATGGGTGGGGTTTGCTCTCGTTCAAACATGAGAATAGAAACCTGTTTCATTACAAGGAAATTGTGACAAGCTCTAAGAACACAAGCTGCTTCTGAGGTAACGTGATTTACTAACATGCTATTTATTATAGAAAACTATCTTCAATATATGGAAATGTGGGAGTCAGCCTTTAAATGTTTACATTTTCTGATCATCAGCTCTTAATATCTGACTTTATCTGATAACGTATGGTTCTGATTGTCTGTGTGAACATATGCAACTATTCTAAGCACCGAGAATCAGTTATTCACTAAATTGTGAACTGGCAGCCATTCAAACAGAATACAAAGTGATTTTAATCCATAATTGCGGGATAAACTTTTTCTCTATCTCTATATCAAATTAACTTTAAATTATTAGACAGTGTCAAAGTCACAATTTAGGCAATAAACACTGACACTATTAATCTATGAGGCTTATTCACTAAAGTGCGAAATTCAAGGTGAATTGTAAGAATTTCAAATTTAAGGCCAACATAGCTTAAATTAAGGCATAGCTGACTTAGAGTTTTACCAGTTTGTCCTTTTTTTTTTTTTTTTTACCTTAAATTTTTAATTCACTTTAGCAAATAACACTGTATATATTTCAAATGTGCTGTCCTGAATTACAAGTAACTGCTGATGTTCTAATTCTAGGTAGTTGAAATCAGTGCCCCCAATAGAACAGATCTCTATTTTCCAGTCACAGACTTGAGTCACGTGAGGGAGTACGGAAAAAGAGAGAAGGAATGTGGCTTGTAAGCACAGGAACATTCTAAAACTATTTCTGCATTCAAACCTCTGCCTTATATTCCACTGTGCATATAAAAAAACTTTGCAAAACCTATTTTTTTTAACCCCTTAAGGACACATGACATGTGTGACATGTCATGATTCCCTTTTATTCCAGAAGTTTGGTCCTTAAGGGGTTAAATTCTAATATTAAAAAAAAAAGTCTATTTCAGTGTTTGGAACCTGGTCAGTAAAACACAGCCTCCCCGCACACTGTCACCCCCTCCTCCCCTCATGCACTGTCACCCCCTTCTGCCTGCACTGGGTATTTGTAAAGGGGAGGAGTTAGTAAAGATGACCATGCCCACCTGGGGCCCCAGGAAAAAAAAATCTGCACCCAGGCATCTATGACCCTAGGATCCACCCTGACAGTATAGTCACATTACTGGGGAAAAATCGTATATACGGATCCCTGCAGCAAAAGCAATGTGACTGTGCTTGATTAGATCATTGAGTGACTTCTGACAGAACTTGTCGCTTGCTTTAGTTGTCAAGTGGGTGATCTGACTTCAACCTTCTTTGTAGCATCATATCCTTCACATCTTATTTGTTTATCTGCCTTCAGCTTTGTTAATTTGTGTCTCTAGTTATTACCGTTTTTCTTTTAAAACGGAACATCCAGTTGAAAGTGTCATAATTATGTGAGTCCGATAGAAACGAGAACATTTATAACGTAGAACTGCTAACATAAGCATGGATCATAATGGTTGGGTCACATTGGCCTCCTAAAACAGTGGGTCATACCTTACTAGGGCTTCAGCTTGGGATTGAGTCCCTATTTACAGCTGATCTCACCTGAGAGATGCACTCCTTTTTCTGCAGTATATCATTTTTGCACATTGACTTGATATGCATTGAATGCAAATTTAAGTTGCCTTTAAAATAGTGGCACCTAATCTGCAAAATGTTCTGGCACTCTCTTGCATTCACTGAAATTTTAAATATTTCCTGCAAACAAAGCATGCACGGAAGATACCCAATATGCATTGTGTTCTCAGGGCATGTTGAGCAAATGGTGGCATTAAACACTAGAAAATACAGTACAGGAATGTGTACTTATATTTCCTCTACACACATCACCCTGGTAACCTGCTCACTCAACAGGGTGTACACTTGGGTGAGGGAGACCAGAAAGGTTAACTGTTTTCTTTAATAATGCTAGTTTTATACCTCATGTACTTCATACCGGTGTGACCTTTTATACAAGACATAGGAACAGAAGTCTGTTAATGGAACCCATAGTGATACCGGAGAAACTGACGGAAGCCAAGCACAGAGAGATGGACACAGGTTTCTTCAGGAAGGAAGAGATTCTTTATTGGATCACCGATTGGGACTCAGAGGGACTAATGTCACCAAAATACAGCAAGTTCTGAGCCCCGGACAACAGTGCAGGCTCCTTATATAGGCACATAACTCCTCCCATATTAAGCTCCACCCGCACATTCTCTTGACCAATCAATACAAATAAGAATTAACTTCCTGCTTGACCGCATGGCCTGTCCAGCACAATGGAGGAGGGGAATACTATATCCTGTATTCTTGCACATGCTCCGTACACTACTGATCGTATCTTGCCTCGTGCAACCAACTGATCGATACGTCAGCATATGCACGTACACATGCCACGTGGTAATCTCGGCCTACTAAATTTATTTTTACCGAGATTCCACCACATTCCCCCCTTTGATGCCTCTTGATATTTCACAATTACTTGAGGCATCACTTAACCTTGGTTTGCATACACCGCAAGTTACCTTGAACCAGACCAGACTTATCTATGATGTGAATCTTCAACACTCATCTTCCTGCATTGGTTCTCCCTGATCTAGAGCCTTATATTTATAAATTGCCATTATCTGTGCAGCAGCCTTCCTCTCTGCTATATTTTCTATCAGGCTTTGCACAGACCTAACTACTAAGGGTATAAGACACGGCAGGAGTAGACACAACATTAAAATTAGTAGGACTCCACCTACCACTGCCTTAAGCCCTCCAAACCACTCATACCAGCTACCAAACCAACTACTTGGATTGTACCCTTTCCATACCTGAGTAGGCACATGCGCTAGTTTAACCATATGGCTAGTAAGCTCAGCTATTGCTTGCCCTTCGTCATCTATTTGAAGACAGCAATTGCTCAGGTTAAACTTCCCACATACACCTCCCTCTACTGCCAAAAGGTAATCCAAGGCTAATCTATTTTGGTATACTGCTGTCCTCATCCTGGTATTCTGCTTCGCTAGAAGATTGAGCGCTTGTGATGTCTCGTTAGTAATGATCTCAACCACTGCCTGTAATCTTATAATACGGTTGAGCATATCAATTGGGGTTCTATAACCAAAGGTACCATCCTCTGCCCACGTGGCTGGCCCATAGTAATCTATAATACGCTGGGGAGGCCATTCATTATCTTCCCAGGCGCCTATCTCTATGGGTCCCCTTTTCTTCCTATGATTCACATCATACACTTTAACACCTAAAGTCTCACCTGTTTCAATAGGTAACAAGAAGAAGGATGGTTTGAGCATACCCAACACACATGCCCCTTCCCAGTCCTGTGGCAACTCCGAATAGGCTTTCTTACCACAGATCCAGTACAAATTTGCTGGGGCTCTCCAGTTAGATGTGATGGACAAATCAAACCACACATCCTTTAAATTGGCGTATCTAGCAAACGGGTTAGATGGTTCTGAGACATTTGAAGCCGACCACCAAGTTGTATTCTTTGTATCATCATCATAAGCTTTTTGCCCTAGACAAGTTAATTCTCCTACAGAAGTATTATACATCATTCCTTTCCTTGCTATGCAAACATAACCTATGATGGAGGTCTTTAATCTCCACTCAGATTTACCTCTAACACTCATATGATAATCGGCTTGTGTAGATATTAATTGGTCAACTGCCTCAGAACCGGACATTACCTCCTTTGCTTCCCAAGGCCATTGGTCTCCCATGTTAGTACCTCCACACACATAGCAGTTGGTAACATTAAGACTACCGGCAATACTTTCAGCTAAATCAATAAACAGGTTTTTAGCATTATGGGGGATCTTATTATCTATGCTCATCTCTTCATAAAAGGAATGGTATACTTGATGAGTCTGGGAGGATACCGTATCAGTCTCTATCCCTATAAACAATACTGTCCCAGGATCTAAACCCGTCCCATATATTTGAAACCCAAATAAATTACCATATTTATCTAAGAACTTGTCGGGGTTATTTATAAGTATATGGACTGGATTGCATTCCATAGACTTACAATATGGACTGGTAGGCAACTTAGTCACAATCATGTCCTTGTCTACTGTCTGTCCCCAAGTTGCCCACCCCACACAAGACCAATATGGGCAAAAGTTATAATCTCTATTTGGGCATCTAGGACTCACATACTTATTTTTACTACTGGGACAAATATATTTATCGTTAGACCCATACGTCCTCTCCCAGCTAAGATCCCCACATACATTCCACGGCTTTCTACCACTTGATATTGCCTTACACGCATCAAATAGCAGAACACCCGAAGAATGTACGGATTCTAATACCGTCTTATTAATTAGGGTCCCCTGAGGATCTCCATTCCTGAGAGTCAACCAAATCGTACGGGGTTGATACTCTGGACTGAAGCACTTAGGTTCTCCTACTCCTAAATGGCACACACTATATTCTATATTTAAGTATCTACATCTTGATACATCTCCTTTACACTCGTATTGCGAATGCCAAATTAGGGTCTGGGAAATATGGTTACCTGTTCTTGTAGTCTTAATGCATACCTCACAGCTAGGAGTGTCGGTACCTCTACTTTCCTGAATATAAAAATACACATATAAAAACATTATCAGAAACACATCTTTCGTCGTCATCCTCAGTCTTCGTCCGTGCGAAGGCACCTCAGCTTCCAGGATGTAAGGGCTGCAGGGAATGGAGTTCTGCTCGTCTTCACAGGGGTCCCTTCGAGACTTTTCCTGACTTATACACTCGTTGGTGAGCGGACAGGCTTTATTATGGCCTTCTCACTCACTTACCAAATCTCTAAAACAATAAAATTTGTTATCCACAAGGTTCCTCGTCACTCCGACTGAGTCGTGCGCTTTAACCGGATCTTGCAGGGATTCTCTGGATCTGCTGTAGCTTGCCAAGAATCGACTGCTGCTGGTTTAACCCTGGAGTGATGTATCCACGGAGTCACTTCGGCTACTTTTATCGCTGTAGGGGTAGACAAAAGAACACCATAAGGACCTCTCCACTTGGGCCCTAACGGTACATTATTCCACTCTTTAATCCACACTTGGTCTCCTGGGTGGTAACTATGAACTGGGGGATAAATATTCACAGGTAATCTATCTTGTACCCATTTCTGTACCTCCTCCATAGTCTTACCCAACTCTACAACCTGCTGCCGGGTAATTCCTTCTCCCAACTGACTCAAATCCCCCCTTAAGTTACCAAGTACGGGAGGTGGTCGCCCATACATGATTTCAAAAGGAGAGAGGCCCATCCTTCTGGTAGGTGTACTGCGGATTCGCAATAGAGCTATGGGCAAGAGAACGTTCCACTTAAGTTGGGTTTCCTGACACATTTTAGCCAACTGATTCTTAATAGTTCTATTCATTCTCTCTACCTTACCAGAACTCTGGGGTCTATATGCCGTATGAAGCCTCCACTTTATACCAAGCATATGAGTCAGTTGTTGTAGGCACTGATGAACAAAAGCTGGACCATTGTCCGATCTTATAGAGCAGGGTAGTCCATATCGGGGTATTATTTCTCGTAGCAGGAATCTCACAACTTCCCCTGCTTTCTCCGTACGAGTAGGACATGCTTCTACCCAGCCTGAATAGGTGCACACAACTACCAGTAGGTAGCGATGTCCACCAGATTTAGGCATCACTGTATAGTCAATTTGTAAATCGGACATGGGGAGTCCCCCCATAAACTGGACTCCTGGTGGCTTTACTGGTCCTTGCCTTGCATTATTCTTAGCACACGTTACACATCTTCGTACAATGGCCTGAGTCAAGTTAGACAATCTTGGTATGTAGAAATGTTTTCTGAGAGATTCTTCTGTGCTGTCTCTCCCAGAATGTGTCCCGTTGTGATAGTTTTGGACAATTTCTACCGCTAGTGATGCTGGAATGACTATTCTTCCATCTTCTAACTGATACCATTTGTTCTCCAAATACTTTCCAGGTTCAGTCTTTAACCACTCCTCTTCTTGAGCTGTATAAACTAGAGTCCATTGAGACAGTGGAGTTGGTATAAGAGCAGCTATATGCCCCACATACTCCTGTCTTCCTGATTCAGCGGCACGCTTAGCTGCACTATCTGTCATCCGATTTCCTTTGGTTACATCACCATCTCCTCTCAGATGCGCTCGACAATGTATAATACCGACTTCTTTCGGCTCCCACACTGCTTCCAATAGTTGTAGGATTTCAGCTGCGTACTTGATTTCTTTGCCTTCTGAATTCAATAGTCCTCTTTCTTTATACAAAGCTCCGTGGGCATGAGTGGTTAAAAACGCATACTTGGAGTCCGTGTAGATGTTCACTCTTAAACCTTCAGCCAATTGTAACGCTCGTGTCAGTGCTATCAATTCTGCCTTTTGTGCTGATGTTCCTTTTACCAGTGGCCGAGCTTCTATCACCTTGTCTATCGTTGTTACTGCATATCCTGCATAGCAGATCCCTTCTTTCACATAACTACTGCCGTCGGTGTAATATTGAACATCGGGGTTCTGGATGGGAAAATCACGAAGATCTGGTCTACTTGAAAATACTTCATCCATTACTTCCAAACAATCATGTTGACTTTCAGTAGGTTGTGGCAAAAGGGTAGCTGGATTTAAGGTGTTTACAGTCTCTAAATGCACTCTTGGGTTTTCACACAACATTGCTTGATACTTGGTCATACGGCTGTTACTAAACCAATGATTTCCTTTGTAATCCAACAACGTCTGTACTGCATGTGGGACTCGTACATAAAGTTCTTGACCCAGAGTGAGTTTATCGGCTTCAGCTACTAGCAGGGCGGCTGCAGCTACGGCTCTTAGACAAGGTGGAAGTCCGCTGGCCACTGCATCCAATTGCTTAGACATGTAGGCAACAGGTCTTTGCCATGATCCCAAGTACTGTGTCAATACTCCCACAGCCATTCTTCTTTGCTCATGTACATACAGGTAGAATGGTCGTGTGTGATCAGGTAGACCTAATGCTGGGGCACTCATCAAAGCCTTCTTCACATCTTCAAATGCCGTTTGCTGTTCTTGAGTCCATAAGAAGGGGTCGTGCTCTGTACCTTTGATAGCTGCATACAGAGGTTTTGCCAGTATCGCGTAGCTGGGAATCCATATCCTACAGAAGCCTGCTGCCCCCAAGAATTCTCGCACTTGTCTTCTATTCTTGGGTATCGGTATTTGGCACACAGCTTCTTTTCTCTCTGGCCCCATAATTCTTTGACCTTGTAGCGGTACTTACCTTATCCGGGGGCCGGACGCGGTCCTCTCTTCAAGCCGCGCGCGGTCCTGCGGCTGCACGAGCCGCGCGCGGCTCGTCCGACTGTTCAGACAGGAAGGCGGGCAGTGACCGCGGGAAGCGGTCACGTGTCCCGCCTGCAGCTAAGAGCGCGCCGCGAATCTCGGGCGCGCTCTTAAAGAGACAGTGGGAGCCTAAATTGCAAAAAGGCTCCCATTGGCTCCTGTCATGCCAATCACCCCATACACTTACCTGTTGGGGGAGTGGAAGTGACAGGAGCCAATCACATTAGTTTGAAGGCTACTTATACTTACCCTTTTCCCTTAGTTCCTTGCCCTATCGTGGTTTCTGCTACAGTTCCCTTTAGTGCTTGTTGTGTTCAGTTGTGTTTCTCCGTATTTGACCTTGGCTTTGTATTCTGACTTCGTTTTCGCTTTATCCTATTCTGTACTGTTTGCCGGCTTGCTGATTCCTGTGTACCAGTCCCCGGCTAGTTTTCGTTTACGCTGTCTCTTTGTGCCCTTGACCTCGGATCGTTCCTGACTCTCTTATCCTATTACGTCGAGTCCGGCCACTCTAAGGTCCGGTAGACGTATCTCTCCTCTGTACTGTCTTCTGTTAGGCTGGATCCTGCGTGTAGGGGTATATACTCGTTACATTACGATAGGGACATGGACCCCGCAGATTTAGCTCAACAGATGGCGACCCATGAGGCTAGATTTGTAGAGCAGGATCACCGTATGGATCAAATAGCTCAGGCTCTCCAGACGCTCTTAGCTAGAACCATTCCAGCAACCGCACCTAACCCTCCTGCACCCCTGCTTCCTGAAGTATCGACTATGCCTAACGCTACAGCACATTTAACGCCTCCTCCTAGGTATGGAGGGGATTCTAAGACATGCAGAGGGTTCATTAACCAAATAGAGTTTCATTTTGAAATGTATCCACGTTCATTTCCCACAGAGAGGTCTAAAGTTGGGTTCTTTATGCACCAACTTACCGACAAAGCACTTGAATGGGCAAACCCTATTTGGGAGGCTAATGGACCTATGGTGCATAACTTTCACAGTTTCCTAACAGCTTTTCGCAGAACTTTTGATACTATGAAAAGGTCTAAGAATGCCGCTAGAGCATTAATGAGGGTTAAACAGGGTTCTAGGTCTGTGGCTGATTACGCTATACAGTTTCGTACCCTTGCCTCACAGGTCGATTGGACCAATAATGGGTTAACTACGGCCTTCATGGAAGGTTTATCAGACTCTATATTGGATGAGGTAGCAGCTAAGGAGCTTCCTATTGCCTTAGAGGACCTTATTGACTACCTCATCGATATAGATAATAGGATTCGTGACAGGCTCTATACTAAGAACAGGAATAGACGTTTTGTTACACCTATTCAACCCAGAGTTAATATACCGGAGAGTGTTAAAGTATCTGAAGAGGAACCTATGCAATTAGGGGTTGCCAAACTCTCAGATACTGAGAAATTACATAGGAGAAGGGAGGGACTCTGCCTATATTGTGGTAAGAGAGACCATATGGTAAAGGAGTGTCCTCTGCTCCCGGAAAACTCTCGCACCTAAGACCTTATAGGGGACTGGCCTTGGGTGTGATTTCTAAGTCTCCTACATTGCCTCCTAACCGACTGCTTCTCCCTGTTTCTTTACATATGGGAGAGAGTTGTATAGTTGAAAACATAGACGCCCTGGTGTCAGGGTCTTACCTGAGTTGGGAGTCTGTAGCGCAGATATGACGCTCACCCTTGCAGATAGCCACAGGCCGAGGTGGTCAGGTAAGAATTCACCTGGCCTGTGGGTCTGTGCACGGGGGCTGTGCAGGATGCAGTACCAAATTCGCAGGACAGGCAAGAACAGAACCAGCAGGATGGTCGAGGGATAGCCGAGGTCAAAGGATGCCAGAGGTAGAATAAACGAGTCACAAGCCGAGGTCAAATACACGAAGCAGAATACACAGGAACACTGATACGACACAGGAACAAAGATCAAAGACTTGACAATGATTGCAGGGCGAGGCTGGGTTTAAATACCCTGCTAATGGAGATCAGAGTCAGGTGAGAAGCAGGCAAGTCATGGTGCAGCCCCCGGAGTAGTAGCCAAGCCAGAATGAACAAGGCCGGAATCGGAAGTCTCAGGTAAAGCCGCTGTGGCTCAGAGGTAGAGAGCAGGGCTGGGATAGACAAGTACCCCGGTTCAAGTCCCCTGTTGGGAATTCCAGGAACGACCACGTCTTGCCGTCTGTCTCACAGGTGAGTACCCTGACAGTACCTCCCCCTTCAAAAACGACCTCTGGGCGTAAGCAGGCTCCTCATCGAAGTAATCCGTCTCACCAGTGTCACTCTCAGAATCCGTCGAGTACCCATAGTGAAAGTCCTCAGCATGGGATCCCTGATTAGTTCGGGATTTCCCAGTACCAGCTTCTGGTACAGCTGACGATCGGTCTAGGTTCCGGGTAGGGGTGACAAAAACTTCCACCACTTCAGGAGGGACAGTGCTCGCAGCTAGCAGTGCTTTTTCGAACACTTCCAAGTCTTTTTTACAGACCGTAGTGCCATTAGAAGAAATTACACAATCCTTGGGTAAATCCTTTTCAAGTGGGTAGGAAGTAGTGGTGGTAATACAGGAAGCAACTTTGGTAGTAACAGCAGACGACTCTGGAGCAGGAGGTCTAGGAGGGCGAACAGGACAAAGGGTGATGAAGTGTCCACCTTCTCCACAGTAAAAGCACAGACCATGGCTTCTCCTTCGGTCCCTCTCTCCCGGTGTGACT
Source organism: Pelobates fuscus (assembly GCF_036172605.1). Classification (NCBI taxonomy): domain Eukaryota; kingdom Metazoa; phylum Chordata; class Amphibia; order Anura; family Pelobatidae; genus Pelobates; species Pelobates fuscus. The sequence continues at coordinate 285,344,145 of NC_086321.1, read as the reverse complement.
TTGCAGTGGATACGTCCAATTTGCATAGGCTCCTCAGGATCAAGTTGAACACAGGATACCTCTGGAGTTCTCCTGGGAACTGAATCATAAGAGGGTATCACTGGGGTGTGGTGACGTAGACTCCGCGATTTTTTAGTAGTAGAAGCTGGCTTGGGCTTAGTGATCCTGCACTGTGAGTCCAAGGCAATAATAAAGGACTCCCAGCTGACAAGGACAGGACTCTTCCTCTGCAACATTTGGTAAGACCAGGTTTTAATGCGTCCAGACAACAGGTTGATAGCCGCTCTGACCCTGATGAAATCCGTGGCGTAAGTTCGAGGCTTTAAAGAAAACAATACCTCGCAATCCATCCTGAATGACTGGAAGGACGTGTAGTTACCATCGAATCTGTCGGGCATGATGACAAAGGGTTCCGGAGCTGGATGTACTGCGCCTTTAAGAGATAAAAGTTCCTGCTGCAACTCCGAAACAATCTGGGCCAAGCTGGATACTTGCTGGAGTGAGGGTGAGCACATTTCTGCGGACTCCATATTGGTCAAGTCTTTTGTCAGGGTCTTACCTGAGTTGGGAGTCTGTAGCGCAGATATGACGCTCACCCTTGCAGATAGCCACAGGCCGAGGTGGTCAGGTAAGAATTCACCTGGCCTGTGGGTCTGTGCACGGGGGCTGTGCAGGATGCAGTACCAAATTCGCAGGACAGGCAAGAACAGAACCAGCAGGATGGTCGAGGGATAGCCGAGGTCAAAGGATGCCAGAGGTAGAATAAACGAGTCACAAGCCGAGGTCAAATACACGAAGCAGAATACACAGGAACACTGATACGACACAGGAACAAAGATCAAAGACTTGACAATGATTGCAGGGCGAGGCTGGGTTTAAATACCCTGCTAATGGAGATCAGAGTCAGGTGAGAAGCAGGCAAGTCATGGTGCAGCCCCCGGAGTAGTAGCCAAGCCAGAATGAACAAGGCCGGAATCGGAAGTCTCAGGTAAAGCCGCTGTGGCTCAGAGGTAGAGAGCAGGGCTGGGATAGACAAGTACCCCGGTTCAAGTCCCCTGTTGGGAATTCCAGGAACGACCACGTCTTGCCGTCTGTCTCACAGGTGAGTACCCTGACACCTGGTTGATTCTGGGGCAGCCGAGAACTTTATAGACTCTGGTTTTGTAAAGAAAAACAACATTCCCATCAGGGAGAAGGAGATACCCTTGGCCGTTGAGGCCATAGATGGTAGACCATTGATATCTCCTGTTGTTACTCACGAGACTGCACCGCTACACATGTACACAGGGGTTCTACACTATGAAACCATTCGGTTCCAGGTCATCACCTCTCCCTCTTCACAGTTGGTGTTAGGGTATCCATGGTTACGTGCCCACAATCCCATTTTTGACTGGGAGACAGGGCAGATAAAATCATGGAGTGAAGCCTGCCATGAGTCATGTACTATTGAAGTCACGCCTGTGAATTCTATTAACGTTCCTACTGTTCCTCCTTTATCTACGACAATACCCTCTCAGTATTTAACTTTAAAGACTGTCTTTGATAAAAGAGAGGCTGACAAATTACCGCCTCACAGACCCTACGATTGTGCTATTGATTTGTTGCCTGGTACTATACCTCCTAAGGGCAGGGTGTACCCCCTATCGGTTCAAGAAAACCGTGTCATGGAGGAGTACATTAAAGAGTCATTAGACAAGGGATTTATTAGAAGATCCTCCTCTCCGGCTGGAGCGGGGTTCTTCTTTGTATCAAAGAAAGAAGGTGATTTAAGACCTTGCATTGATTATAGAGGTCTTAACAAGATCACCATCAAAAATGCTTACCCTATACCTCTAATAACAGAATTGTTTGACAGGCTCAAACATGCTACGGTATTCACCAAATTAGATCTTAGAGGAGCATACAATTTGATACGTATTAAAAAGGACCACGAATGGAAGACAGCCTTTAACACTCGGTCAGGTCATTATGAGTATACCGTCATGCCATTTGGGCTTTGCAATGCCCCAGCAGTGTTCCAAGAATTTATTAATGATGTCTTAAGGGACTTTATTCACTCATTTGTTATTGTGTACTTGGATGACATTTTAATATATTCTACTGACATTCACGCTCATCACAGACATGTTACAACAGTTCTGAAGACCCTTCTTGCTAATGGTCTTTATTGCAAATTAGAAAAATGTCTATTCGACCAGTCCGAGGTCCAGTTTTTAGGGTATTTGATTTCCGCCGAGGGTTTTCGGATGGATCCCCAGAAGCTCGCTGCAGTCATAGAATGGCCTCTGCCGCAAGGTCTGAAAGCCATCCCGCGTTTTCTGGGTTTCTCTAATTATTATAGACGTTTTATCAAAGGTTTTTCGTCTATAGTAGCGCCTATTACTCGTATGACTAAAAAGGATGGCAATACACGTGTCTGGTCTACTGAGGCACTTCAGGCTTTTGACTTTCTTAAAACTACGTTCGCCTCTGCCCCTATTTTACAGCATCCTGTCCCCTCATTGCCATATATACTTGAGGTTGATGCTTCCGATATAGGGGTAGGTGCTGTCTTATCCCAAAGAGAGTCTCCTGACAAGCCATTGCATCCTTGTGGCTTCTTTTCTAAACAAATGTCCAAGGCAGAGAGGAATTATGATGTGGGTAATCGCGAACTCCTTGCTATCATTTTAGCACTCAAAGAATGGAGACATTTGCTAGAAGGAACTAAGGATCCTATTCTCATATTTACAGATCACAAGAACCTATCCTACCTTAGCGAAGCTAAAAGATTGTCTTCAAGGCAGGCTAGGTGGTCACTGTTCTTGTCTCATTTTAATTATATAATCACCTATAGGCCAGGTGACCGGAACACCAAAGCGGACGCTCTGTCCAGACAATTCGAGACTATTGACAAACAGGAGATTGATGTCACTCCTGTCATTCCCCCAGACAGGATAATAGCAACTACTATATTGTCTATTTCCTCGTCCCTCTTGCAGGCCATACAAGCGAAACAAGGCATGGCACCCAGCGAGAGGCCTAATGATAAATTGTTCGTTGACATTCCCGAGAGACGGGATATTCTGTCACTTTATCACGATACTAAGACTGCTGGACATCCTGGTATTTCCAAAACAGTGTCAGCCGTTTCTCGGTATTTCTGGTGGGATACCTTACGTAAGGATGTTACTGACTATATAAGTGCTTGTACTACTTGTGCATGTATGAAAACCTCTCGTAGAGTTCCTTGTGGGCTGTTGCATCCGTTGCCCGTTCCCGAGAGACCTTGGTCTAATCTATCAATGGATTTTATTGTTGAATTACCCCCTTCGAATGGTAACACAGTCATCCTAATGATAGTAGATCGGTTTTCCAAAATGGCTCACTTTGTGTCTCTTCGCAAGTTGCCCACTTCCAAGGAATTGGCTCTTATCTTCGCTAGAGAAGTGTTTCGATTACATGGTATTCCCTTATCTATTGTATCCGATAGGGGTAGCCAATTTATTTCCAGGTTCTGGAAAGCCTTTTGTTCGGAGATGGGTATTTCCCTCTCATTTTCTTCCGCTTACCATCCCCAGTCTAATGGAGCTGCTGAACGTGCCAACCAGTCTCTTGAGCAGTACCTCCGTTGTTTTGTGTCTCACCATCAGGACAATTGGTCTGACCTGCTTCCTTGGGCTGAATTTGCTCGGAATAATGCCACTCATGATTCTTCCGGCAAAAGCCCTTTTTACGTTGTCTATGGCCAGCATCCCGTTGTTCTTCCGGCTGCATTCTCCTCTCAGGGCATGCCAGTTCTGGATGAGCATTTGACTGGTTTGCGTAGTACTTGGGAGCAGGTTCAGCGTTCTTTGGTGGACTCTGCTGCCCGCCAGAAGGCTCAGGCTGACAAGCATCGCAGAGCGGCTCCTTCCTATGTTGTGGGGGACAGGGTTTTGCTTTCCACACGGAATATTCGCCTCCGGGTGCCTTCTATGAAATTGGCTCCCCGCTTCATTGGTCCTTATCGCATTATACATAAGGTTAATCCCGTTTCTTATGCCTTGGGTCTGCCTAAGAATCTGCGTATACCCAATGTATTTCACACCTCTTTGTTGAAGCCTTACGTACGCAACCGCTATACCCGGCATACTCCCCCTCCCCCTCCTGTCTCTGTGGAGGGTCATGAGGAGTTCGAAGTATCTGCTGTTATTGACTCTCGTTTTCTTAGGGGTCGGCTTCAGTACTTGGTACATTGGAAGGGTTATGGGCCTGAGGAGCGCAGTTGGATTTCTGCGGATGCTGTTCATGCTCCCCGCCTTGTACGTTCTTTCCATTCGCGTTTTCCTGCCAGGCCTGGTCCTGCCCGCCCGGAGGGCGTGTCCTCAGGGGGGGGTACTGTAGCGGTACTTACCTTATCCAGGGGCCGGACGCGGTCCTCTCTTCAAGCCGCGCGCGGTCCTGCGGCTGCACGAGCCGCGCGCGGCTCGTCCGACTGTTCAGACAGGAAGGCGGGCAGTGACCGCGGGAAGCGGTCACGTGTCCCGCCTGCAGCTAAGAGCGCGCCGCGAATCTCGGGCGCGCTCTTAAAGAGACAGTGGGAGCCTAAATTGCAAAAAGGCTCCCATTGGCTCCTGTCATGCCAATCACCCCATACACTTACCTGTTGGGGGAGTGGAAGTGACAGGAGCCAATCACATTAGTTTGAAGGCTACTTATACTTACCCTTTTCCCTTAGTTCCTTGCCCTATCGTGGTTTCTGCTACAGTTCCCTTTAGTGCTTGTTGTGTTCAGTTGTGTTTCTCCGTATTTGACCTTGGCTTTGTATTCTGACTTCGTTTTCGCTTTATCCTATTCTGTACTGTTTGCCGGCTTGCTGATTCCTGTGTACCAGTCCCCGGCTAGTTTTCGTTTACGCTGTCTCTTTGTGCCCTTGACCTCGGATCGTTCCTGACTCTGTCTTATCCTATTACGTCGAGTCCGGCCACTCTAAGGTCCGGTAGACGTATCTCTCCTCTGTACTGTCTTCTGTTAGGCTGGATCCTGCGTGTAGGGGTATATACTCGTTACAGACCTTCAGAGATATGGAATCCCAGATATTTGACAGTTGGCAAACACAACTGAGCCTTCTTTCTAGACACCTTGTATCCTGCCTTCCAGAGAATGTGTAGTAGATCGTGCGTTGCTTGCTGACATATTTCCTTTGTAACTGCTGCTATCAACAAGTCATCTACATATTGTAACAATACACTCTCCTGGGATGGACTCGAAATCCAATAAATCTTGACTTAGAGCTGAACCAAATAGGGTAGGTGAATTTTTAAACCCTTGGGGCAGTCTTGTCCAGGTCATTTGGCGTTTTGAGCCCGTTACAGCGTTTTCCTATTGGAAAGCGAAGATACATTGACTTTCTGCGGCAATTCGGAGGCAAAAGAAGGCATCTTTGAGGTCTAAGACTGTAAAATAAGTAGCCCCGTCCGGAATTAAAGCAAGCAGGTTATATGGATTGGGTACAACTGGATGTATGCTAACAACCGCATCGTTGACTGCTCTCAAGTCCTGCACAGGTCGATACTCATCTGTACCGGGCTTTTGAACAGGCAGCAATGGGGTGTTCCAGGGGGAAGTACAGAATTTTAGGATACCATACCGTATGAACTTATCCAGATAAGATTGGATGTTCTTCTTAGCCTTCTGCGGGATATGATATTGCCGTAGGCTCACTGGATAAGCCCCAAGTTTTAGTTCGATTTTAATAGGTGGAATATTGCGGGCCAGTCCTGGTGGGTTGTTCTCTGCCCAAACTCCTGGTGTGTTGAATAAGGATTCATCACTCCTAGGGTTTGGCTAGTCAACGCTGTATAAAGTCGCCACTCTTCTTCCTTTGGTACGGATAATGTCATAATACCTGAAGGTCCATTAAACTTTAAGGATGTTGTTCCATTTGATAGGAACGTAATCTGCGTTTGTAACTTAGATAGCATATCACGTCCCAGCAATTGGACTGGACATTCAGGCATATAAAGGAATTGATGTTTTACTACGTGGCCTCCCAATGTACAGAGTCGACTTTTAAGAACCGGTTTTGCAGCACTTCTTCCAGTTGCTCCTATTACAGTAATAGTTCTTCCAGATGGAGGAGCAACTAGGTCAGTCACCACCGAATGTTCAGCACCAGTGTCGATCATGAACGCACTCCTTTTTCCCCCTATTGATACATCGACCATAGGCTCCGCTCGACCAAGGGGGATGGAGCCCGGTCGGTATCAATAGTCCTCCATGACCGTGTCAGCCAATCCTACAAAGTCCCTACCTTCTCTATCGCGGGACCTTTGCGCTACTGGATAGTACCTATCTTCCCTTACACTTCCTCTGTTCCCATTACTTCCTCTATTACCATTGCTCCCTCCGGGGCCTCCTCTACTTCTCGCTCTGCCTCTAAAATTTCCGTAACCTGCCCTGGGTAGGTCTCTCTCGTACTGCTCTCTTTGCGGACACTCGTTTCTCCAATGCTCTTCTTCCTTGCAATACGCGCACTGATTCCTACTCAAAGGCTCCCTATTCCATCTACTATCGCCTCTATCTGGGCCCCGTCTATCTACGCCTGCGATCGCTACCGCTAGCATATCAGCCTTTTTACGCATCTTGCGCTCTTCCTCTTTCTTTGTCTCTGTTTCCCTGTTCATGTATACTTTATTTGCTACCTCCATTAGTTGGGTGATAGACATTCCTGCAAACCCTTCTAACTTTTGTAGCTTGCGCTTAATATCTCTGTAAGCTTGGCTGACAAAGGCGGAGTTTACCATTCGGGAATTATCAGCGTCTTCCGGATTAAAGGGGGTATACAAGCGGTATGCCTCCAATAATCGGTCATAAAAGACACTGGGCGCTTCATCACTTTTCTGAATCACCTCAACTGTCTTCGACATATTAATAGCTTTCTTCCCTCCGGCTTTCATGCCAGCAATTATAGCGTCTCTATAGGCTTTGAGTTGAACCATATCTGCGCCATTAACATTCCAATCGGGATCGGTATTAGGGTAATGTGTTGCGGCCCATGCTGCCGGATTGGCTTGATTTAAAGCACGGGCTCTATCCTCTAGCGCTTTAATGGCCGCTTGGTTAATCCTTGTCCTTTCCTCATTATTAAACAATGTCATTAATAACTGCTGTCAATCAGCCCATGTCGGATTATGTGTCTGAACTATCGAGGTGAACAGATCGGTCATAGCTTGTGGTTTCTCAGTGTACGAGGAATTGTGGGTCTTCCAATTCAAGAGATCGGTAGTCGTGAACGGGACATATACGAAGACTGGGTCAGCATGTGCCATTTGACCTGTGGCATCGAGATAGGCTGACCCAGGATTCAGACGAAGAGGCATCTGATAATGTTTGAGTTGTTGGGTACCGGTCAGTTGTCTGGTTAGTATAGGGCTACGTAAAGGGGCGTCAGTTATGGGTTCCAGTCGGGGGGAAATAAGGCATGAGAATGTGGGAGCTTGATTTTGGGAAAAGCTAGTAAATAGAATACTCCCAGCCGAGCTAGAAGAAGCTTGACCGGAAGTTTGAAGTGGCGCCAAATCAGGATATTCAGATCTAACGGGGTTGGTTCTGGTTCTGGAAGGGGAGGTTTAATACGAGGGGGGGTGGATTCTGTACTGGAGGAGGAAGCGGAAGTGGATGAGGGCAATGAGGGGAGGGGTATAGAACTTCCTGCACTCGCGTCACCTCTTCCTATAGGGAAGTAAGGGGGCGGCAAAGGGATCTCGGACTCAGGGGGCGTGTCCAAAATGGGCCTAACCACAGTCCTAGTGGACAAACAAGTCCTGGCCACCATGAGGCGACATTGCTCCTCATGGCATATCTGAATCCATTTTGGCGAGTCGTTTACGGCCTGTCTCCAACAATCAATATATGGAAACTGTCCGTAAAGTTCAGGCCTACCTGACACAGCCACGTGTACACGCTGTATCAGGGTTGGATCCAAACTACCACGTGGCGGCCATGCCGCAACCAAAATAGGCCACTCCCTAGTGCACAAAGTGACCAAACGTACAGGAGACATTTTAACCCCAAAATCACATGTTTTAAATCCCTTTTTAAAATGCTTTACCATACAACCTAAGGGATCCAAAATCGTTGACTCCGACGCGCCCATACTTATCAATGGAACGTCGTTGACAACGAATACTATGCACGCGTTCTATTCAACAGTCACACCCGTTTCCTCTGGCAACAGCACCACGTGGTACGGTTACCAAGTGAAACGTACACAATAACACAATAAACACTCAGGGAATTCCCGTACACACACAGCTGTTACACCAGTCACTAAATAATCAATATTATGCCCTTTGGCGAAACTATACAGTCACCCACGCTATAATTCTCTATATACGAATTACCCGTCTATAACACACCCCAGTAACATCGTCTTTTACAAATAGCGGTTACAGTACGGTTAGCATAGGTCAAAGCACAATTTAAGGTCACAATACAATTATTAGTGGTTATGGTGTTAAACATGCAATAGACGACAATGATTAGTACTTATATACAGTGTCAGTAAATATACAGGGTTATGGTACCGTGCACTATGATACAGCAACACACTATTAACACTCTCGCTAGACGGCTGAGCTCGCGCTATCTAACAAGATATACACTTTACTAAACAATCTTTAACACATATACAATCCCAACTAAACTATTGGCCAGTACCTTGAATGGACTACCTAAAACTATGTACACCCGTTTTGGTTAGCCACACTGCCCAAGCACCACATATAGCGAACTAGAGGGCGGAATTTACAACAGAACCCTCTTAGTCTATTTACTCTATCAAAAATCTAGTGGGTTCCAAATTTACATGCCTTCCCACTTAGCCAAGATAGGTTGAGATCTAGCGAACCGAATTTACACAGGCGCCGCTTAGTCTCCCGGTCCCTCCGACCTAGCGAACGTAATATACACCCTAGAACGCTAGTCTAGACAAGACACCGGTGTCCGGCTAGGGCTATTTACACAGGACCCGGCCTGACTCCAAACCAAATCAAACGGTCTTACTAAAGAGCGTTCGATTGAGCGGTGCGCCTTCGCTCCTTCCCTCCGACAGAGGGGGCAGATTCCATACACAGATTTAAACCCCTTTTGGGCCTACCGCACAATCGGTATACCCCTAGTGGGTCTGCCGTCTAAAACAGCAGTTGTCTTACCTCCTCGTTCCTGAACCTGAGTTCACACTCATCGACGGGGACACCTCAGCACTTCTTACGTAGAGGCCGATGATCTCCTGGACAACAGACCAGTGGCGCCGAGACGAAGGGAGGTCCACGCAGAAGTTCAGGGGTGCAGCCATAGAGAACGTGGGCAAAGATAGACCATCTCACGCCTCTGCCTCTCAGCTACCGTTGAACGATGAGCTTCCCGGCCAATGCACCAAATGATACCGGAGAAACTGACGGAAGCCAAGCACAGAGAGATGGACACAGGTTTCTTCAGGAATGAAGAGATTCTTTATTGGATCACCGATCGGGACTCAGAGGGACTAATGTCACCAAAATACAGCAAGTTCTGAGCCCCGGACAACAGTGCAGGCTCCTTATATAGGCACATAACTCCTCCCATATTAAGCTCCACCTGCACATTCTCTTGACCAATCAATACAAATAAGAATTAACTTCCTGCTTGACCGCATGGCCTGTCCAGCACAATGGAGGAGGGGAATACTATATCCTGTATTCTTGCACATGCTCCGTACACTACTGATCGTATCTTGCCTCGTGCAACCAACTGATCGATACGTCAGCATATGCACGTACACATGCCACGTGGTAATCTCGGCCTACTAAATTTATTTTTACCGAGATTCCACCACAATAGGTGTGCCGTTTATCCCCTGCACTGCTCAGCTGGTGAAGGATGCCGCTGATGTTTTGGCCCCCTATATTGCAGACATTGTTAGTATGTCATTTGCCACCGGAGTTGTTCCTGGCATTCTGAAGCAGGCTGTGGTTATCCCCCTGCTGAAGACTCCAACTGTGCCACGCTCCGAGTTGAGCAACAATCGACCTATTTCCACCTTGCCTTTTTTGGCCAAGATCATCGAGAGAGCGGCGGTATGGCAGATTCAGCCTCACCTGGAATCTAATTACATTCTGGATGACTTCCAATCGGGATTTCGACCTGGTAGAGGGACAGAGACTGCCCTGGTTAAAGTCCACGACGATCTCCTGTGGGCCTTGGACAGAGGGGAGGAAATTGCCCTGGTACTCCTGGATTTATTGGCGGCCTTCGATACCATCGATCATGATAGATTGACAGAGAGGCTACTTACTGTGGCTGGTGTGGATGACAGGGCGCTGGCTTGGGTGACCTCGTTTCTCCACGACAGGGTTCAAAGGGTAAAATTGGGAACATTTTACTCCTCTAACATCGCCCTGACGTGTGGAGTCCCCCAGGGTTCGGCTTTATCTTCAATCCTGTTTAACATCTATATGAGGCCACTGACCCATATCATCCGCCGCCACATGCTTCCCTATCATATCTATGCCGACGATACCCAGTTGTACTTTCGCCTGGCCAAGAAAAAGGAGGATCAAATCAATCTTTCTTCCTGCCTACAGGATATCCAGTCGTGGATGGGAGCCAATTATTTAAAACTTAATGGCTCCAAAACTGAATGCATCATCTTCAGTAACCAGGAGGTGAATAGTATCTTTCCCTCATGGCCGGACTCGTTTTCTCCATCTCCGAGTCCTGCCACCAAGGTCAGAGATCTGGGAGTAATTTTCGACTCTAGGTTGACACTGAAGCCCCAGATCAATCAGGTGGTAAGCTCTTGCCACTACCACCTGAAGCTTCTGAGGTCTATTTTTAGATTTATTGCCCCCTCCGATCAAATCTCGGTGGTCAACGCCATCATCGGTAGCCGATTGGACTACTGCAATGTCCTGTACCTTGGACTGCCTCAGAACATCATACACAAGCTACAGTTGATACAGAACGCAGCTGCAAGGCTACTTACGGGTGTGGCCCGCAATGACCATATCACTCCATTTTTAAAAGCCCTGCACTGGCTGCCCGTTCGTGAACGGGTTCTGTTTAAAAATGGTTGTTTGGTATATAAGGCAATCCACGGTATGGGACCAGACTATCTGAAGGATAAATTCACACGCTATGCTCCCAGTCGATCCTTGAGATCGGCTGATTTAGCCTTATTGAAGATTCCAAATTTTAAAAAGAAAAAGTGCGGAGGGAGGACGAGTGATGTTCAGGGAGCGCAATTTTGGAACTCCCTGCCTCTGACATTAAGACTTGAGAATGATCTACTGAAGTTCCGCTGGAGCTTAAAAAGTTTTATTTGCTCAGGCATACGGGATTACATGAAATTTTTAACCTGGTTCAAATGCATGTGATTATATTGCTGTTGTGTGCTGGATATTGTTTTGCTTGTTTTTGATTGCTGGTATGCGCATCGAGACCCTATGGGTAATAAGACTGCGTTTCTTAAGAATGTTTAATAAATAAATAAATAAATAAATATAGTGACCAATATATAAATTGACCATCTTTTTATTGTTGCAACTTAAAATAAAATAAACCGCTCAGCTGTGACCTTTTATGCAAGATTAGATTAGATTTAAAGTTTAAGAAGAGGAGTACAAACCTTGAGAGAACGTTAAAGAAAAGGTATTTTGTGAAATAAAAACAGTTACCTGCACCCTATCCCAAATCCCTATGCACATTTCAATAATAGGAGGTTTTCGTAGCACTCCAGTGGCCATTAGTCAAGGCAAAATTCTCAGATGAGTCCTACCCTAACAATTCACATTGCTTTCATAAGAATTACGTGTGTAAACTACTTACGAGTTTCTGTCTGGAGATTTTGCCTTTTAGCTGAAAGCAGCAGGGTGAATTGTTACTAGAGAAAGGACTTACCTTGAAGATTACCTTGTAGTTTCATGGGTGCTTACATTCTTATTTAAATTTTCATTGGGATAGTATGCGGGTAACTTTATTTTATTCAGTTTAATATTATATATTTGGGATAATGAATATTATAGCTGTTGCAGATGTCCAAGAGTAGTGGGAGTGTGAGCACAGGGCTTAATTTTGTGTATTTGTGTTTAGTGAACTCGGCTATTGCTAAAATAGGTGATATGTTAGAGAGAAAGGTGTAGCTTGCTGGGTTACAGTTTCTCCAGTAAAAACAAACTATGGATGCTAAAAGTGATAACAAATTTTCTGATATTGACGCTGTGACAAACTCCCCTTTTCAAGTGAGGTTGCCATGAGTTCCTGGAGGAGCCTGCTTGCCAGCCTACTGCCAACAGACTATGGCCCTTGTAACATGTGATATAAAAGTCTCAGTACGTGTATTTGGACCATATGGTTAGGGAACCGAACAGCTGCAAGAACCAGAGACCACCCTGGAGCTTGTTAAGCCGAATTTCTACTTTGTAACAATTTCCACCTCAGTGTTCTAAGTGTTCGTCTGGGTGGCCGCAATTCCTATAGACGACCACGAGGTGGCAGCCATCTTGTTCACATGGAACGCAGGCAGCGGTGTTTGGTCATCGAGTTCATGGAACTATTTTCGGATACTGAAACTCTCGAACACCGCTGGACTTCCATCATAACCTGCGTTCGGTTCTATAACCCTTAGAAAGACACTGTTCGGTGGAAACATTCCCACTAACAAGGGGAACAAGCTCCAGGGTAAGACTATTTACTATGTTAGGTAGTTTGTTCGTTTTTAAACTGCCAAACTAGACCGACCGCAAGCCATGATGCTCTGCGTGTGGTCGGTCAAACAAATTACTTCCAGGAAATTCCGGAACCCCTGAACTGATCTGGGTGATTTTAGAATATGTTGGTCATCCAGAAGTATGGTGGTGTTTTTTTTATTCTGCGCTTGGAGATAATTTGATTATTACAGTTCCTGATTCAATTATTTCCCAGGCACAGAGAAGGATTATCTGATTATGTATGGGATGGTCCTGGACCTGAGCGCTAATGTAATTGTGTATTTGTTTCTACTGTGGTTCACTCTCAGGTCCAGTGGGGAGAGCCCTTGGATGGGGACATGCAAATAAGGCCAGTTGTGGCTGCCATTAAAGGATTCCAGCTTGTACTCCCAGAACTATGTGTTGTCTGGTTACTGGGAGGGGAAAGGGCTACCCTTTAATCACTGTTCCAGTGTGTAGGATTCAATGGGGAAAGTCCTTGTAAGGACTAGAGCTCCCAGAACAGAGTGTTGTCCAGTGTCTGGGGGTTTCTAGAGCGAGTTCCCCATTCGCTTCCAGGGCCCCAGTCAAGCCACGGCGACTGTGGGCCGAAGTGCTGCGGTTTGTCCCCTGTTCCAGCTAGGAAGCAGTCCTTGGCGGAGGTACCTAGCCAGGGGGTACAGGGAGCTCCGCTACATGCATAAGGCTAGAACAGGGCCCCACACTTTGCAAAATGACCTAGACAAAAATATGTAGTCAGTGTGCAAAAATTAAATCTTAAAATTTCACAAACATTCCCTCGAGCGTACACTGAACGGTTATACAATGTTTAGAATGTTGCAGTCTAGTAAATTTTAAACATGTCTCGCAAACACCCTTTGGTGTCTGTCATAACTGGAATGGTTCTGGGCAACAAGCAGCATTAACATATCTTGTCACTGATGACTACCACATCAGCGGGCCACAAGGATATTCACTAACCAGGAAACTAATCAGTGAATTTAAAATTTTGTGTCAAACAAACCAAGCTGGAAATACAGCCAAGTTCGAGAGTTTTCCAATTTTAATATTACAGTGTAAAGTTTGAAATTCTCTTACATTTTATTACATATCCATGTTTAGTGAATAACTATGATTGTCCACACTTCGTAACATATAGTCATGTTTTAGGCCAGGGGTAGGCAACCTATGGCACATGTGCCATGCACGGCATTTGAGGTGTCTGCACTGCACTTAAGGCTGCTAGAGTCAAACAGGGTCTGGCCTAAACTTCAGATATCTTCTAATACACAAAGGTGGTGAAGGAAATACTCAATTTATGCATTGCAGCACTTGTGAATGGGAATCCCCACTTGAGTAGAGCAGCCTGCTGTTGCAGCTCCTGTCTCTGACCTGTACCTGGCCATCATGGTCCCCACTGGACTCCAGGGAAGCCACCCACACTGCTTGATATACACAGAAAATAAGAATAACCCTCCCCTCATACAAATAATACACACACACACACACACACACAACTGCAGTATCAATAACACATGAAGAATACGGCGACATACACACCTCAATTTAAAAAAATAGGACCAGCACGCTCCGGGCCATCACAATCTTGTTTCGGCACAAAAGGTTGCCTACCCCTGTCTTAGGCATTCTTTGATAAGACATAGACATAAACCTTACCAAGGCCTATCCAGACACCACTTGAGATATCTCTCTCTCTCTCTACTACATGTGAAGTTCCTTTTAACCTTTCCTTTAATCTGATTGACAAGTTTTGGAAGGTCATTAGTAAACTTCAAGTATTTATTGATACTATAAAATTTGACTACAGTCTTGGGGAGTGGGTCTATTTGCTTAACAGCAAGTTAAGAGCGGACATACCAATTTTAGGACAGAATAGACTTAAAATTACAGGAAAAAATTATCCATGTCACACAAGTGTGATATTAAATGATGTATAAATATTGGGGTAACATGACATGCTTTATTTTTATGAAAGGTATTTTGAGTAGGAATATTAAATTAAACATGTTGGGTTTAAGTTTTCTTGGCATATTTCCCAAATGTCCCTTTTTTGAAGAGACTGTCTCTATTTCTTATGTATTTTTCCTATTGTGTGTGAGATTAAAACATGTGTCGTTTATAAGTGTATTATATAGACGCCACAGCAATAAAAGTCACAATGTGTGTTTAAACAGCAGTAAATATGTTTTTTTATAAGCGAGTTGGAAAATTAAACACTTTGTCCTTGTTCTGTTTGATTAATTGAATTACAGACTGTAAACATTCGTCTTTTAAGTTACTTTAAATAGTATCGATAATAAACCAACACACCTCTAACCATTTCCTCTTTACAAAAAAAGTCTTTCAGATTATGAGCTCCCTCATCTATTACCCATAATCCCTACTTCCACATTTACTCCATTTTCTCTCTATCTTCTTTTTTCTTTCCCTCCCTGCAAAGTAATGTTATCCACCTATGTTACCTCATGATTATATGCAAAGTTTGTTCATTTGTTGCAAGTATCCTTGGTATTATTGGTTTGTATCTACATTTTTTGTTTGCTTGTTTAGTACTATAATTTTAACAATATACTTGTATATAACAAGGAAAAAAGGAGTTAAAAGAAATAAAGATATACATATTGGTGCATTTTAAAGAGTACATGTCATACAAAAGCCAAATTACTAGCAAATGTAGCAAAATATTTCCTTTATGTAGTTCTCGCCTTTTACAACTATGTCTGCATAAGAGCAAATACTTCAAATATGGTCACTAGTGATGTCCCGAACAGTTCGCTGGCGAACATAGCGTGTTCGGTCCGCCCCCTATTCGTCATCATTGAGTAAACTTTGACCCTGTACCTCACAGTCAGCAGACACATTCCAGCCAATCCGCAGCAGACCCTCCCTCCCAGACCCTCCCACCTCCATGACGAATAGGGGGCGGACCGAACATTGCGCGTGTTCGCGACTGCGAACACGCTATGTTCGCCAGCGAACGGTTCCTGGCGAACTGTTCGGGACATCACTAATGGTCACTAAAACCGATGCATAGATATACATTCCCCCCCCCCCAGCTTCCAAGTGCCACATGCCAGTTTTTAAAATATAGTGGTATACTAGCTATTTGTGGGATGCCACACTGAGCTTTCGGAGATGTTTGGACATCCACACTGCATCATGTTCCATTATATATTTTAATTTAAACATTTGCAGTCAGTTTTGTGAACACAATGAGGGCTATGTATAAAATTGTCAATTGTGTTTATATATATATATATATATATATATATATATATATATATATTCTGGAACTTTCCTATTTGCATGCATTTCTTCCTTTATTTGCTCAAAAAACTTTCCTATTTCATCAGTTTGTATCCCTGTTCCTTTAAGATTTTCAATTTCTTGCATCCAGTGTTTAAAAGTGCTCTTTTCTTTTCTGGTAATTTTTTCCGTCACTGTCAGTGACCGTTTTCTGAGACCGATAAGCAGCTTTCACTGTCTTTTTGTTGAAGGACAACCTGCACATTTGTTTATTTTCCCCCTAGTAACATTACTCATTTGTCTTATTTTGTAAAATCATCAGGAAATTCGGATCCAAAATACAAGAGGGGGGAAAGTGTCGAAAGGATTATTTTGGCACTACATACAGTACTCAGTCATGGCATTACTCCAGCTATGCCTTGACAAATTTTCTTATTTTTTTTTTTATACCATCATGGTATTAGATCTCATATTTTGACCCGAGTGACTGTGAAAAAAGACTGTGGAAGGGGGTGTCTTACTAGCAGTCCATTGCAGCCTATTTATTTGTGTTTATTAACCCATAGCTTTACATTCCCTGAAAAAACAAAAGTACTAATTTTTAAAGTGACCTGTGCTTTTATATTTGGATAAATCATTCACATATACATTGAATACATCAAGATACATGAAGTATTCTTTATATTTGTGGGTGTCACTCTTCATGTAACACTCACCTCTGGTCCGTCTTAAACTTGCATCCTCCTCCGTGTCCCCAACACGCTGGATTAGTTACCAGCACGTTCAGTTACACAGACACTCTGGCCAAGTCGTTACTCACTCCATTCCTATACTCCATAGTCGCACTGGATAGGGAGTTACCATTGCAACCACAGCATATGCATGGATTTTGCTATGCTTGGAAGAGCAGAAGGACCTTCTGGGTGGACTCTTCTGTTCTCCCTTGTCAGTCAAATTGTCAGCATGGGGTCTGTGCCAAATATTTTACTTGGGAATGGGAGAAAAAACTATTTTAGAATGGATTGTTTTATTTTTTTCTCCAAAACTATACGTTTCTAGCTAAAATTGATAGCATCATATATGGACCGATTTCTTATGCATACACCAATAAGGATACAGATATCGTTTAACATTCTAATGACAAAATGTCCTGTATTATATTGATATATCAAAATAATGTACCTTTATGAGTTAAGCACAGATATTCTGCTGTGGTTGATGTGACCTGACGTATGGGATTTCTTTTTTTAAAGACTATAATTCATGTCATGCAACAATATTTTCTAATGGTAGATAACGCTTCAATACATTATGAAGAATGCCATGGAGCTGGCTTGACACTAATCACAGCCAGATACAGTAAGAATCTAGTCTATATACCGCAGGCTTTGATGCTTATTTTCATTTACAAAGTGAAATATTAAATCGCATCTTGTAGGTGGATTGGTGAATCAAGAACATGTTGGCTGTTAGTAGATTAAATCACGTGATTACAAACCGGATCTATATAAAATGTCTGACAAGTTTCTGTTCCTTGCTTGTTAAAGGGGCACTATAGTCGCCTAGACCATTTAATGTCAGTGATCTGGGTGCATAGGCCCTGTCATTTTTAATCCTTCACTGTAAAACATTACAGTGTTTTTGTTTTTTTGTTTTGTTTTGTATTTTAATGTTTTTGTTTTTTTTAGAGACGTCATTGTTTGCATTGTTTGGTTAACGTCCCCTTTAGAAGTACTTCCATGGCACTGGCCAAGTAAAACTCACATGACCATGCTTTCCTTAACATCCAAAGCTCCTCTATAAAGAATTATCTTTATAGAGGAACATTGGTGTCTTGATTGGCAATCTGTCACGCCGCCCGCTGGTTCCGCTCCTGCCAGAAAGCGGTCTGGGACCCGGCAGGCACATCTCATTGTGGCGGCATTCCCACGTGGCCATGGGAATGCCGCCAATTACTAACCTGCACCTGCGGCGCCCACTGGCCTCACTCCGAGCAGTCTTGGAGCTGACAGGCGCCCCTCCCCTCGCACAGCAGCTAGGTCTGTAAACATTAGAGATGACGGCCGCTGCAAGTCAGAACCTTTTAATGTTCTTAACCCCTGAAGTGCCAGAGTTTCATCCTGCCTAGGGCAGCACAAATCCAAAATACACCACTGCATATACTCTATATTCCTGAACTCTGCCTGTCTTGTACTTTTCTTTTTATACATTAAATCCGGCCGTTCTAAGGCCCGGTAATATGCCTTGGGGTTTTCTTTATTATTTTTACTTGAGTTGTGCGTGCTGGGCATATTAGTGTATCCTGACACCATCACAAAGGAGACCACACGTCCTCAAGGGCATCACGGGAGGCCGAGAGGTGAGCAGCACTAAGGGTGCCTCAGCGCTGCTAAAAGGTAAGTAAATCCTTTAATTTAGGGTTGCCTTATGGGTAATCCTCCTCTGTTCTCGGCATGGTTTTAGCACTATGCAAGGGGATATAATGCTGCATTTACGTTGCACTTGCTTGTGACCGTTGCCTGGTGTCTTGCTGGATGGTGGGACAGGACTCTGAAATTGGATAGGTCCTGATGGATGTGGGACTGTTGTGAAGTATGATACTCTCTGCCAGACACACACACATATGAAACACATGTCCAGAAAGACACACACAAAGATTTTGACTACCAGACAAACACACATAGATTCTCAGATGCAAACACCAATCTATTTATATCTTCACAATCGGATTACACATCTATGATTGCAGTTGTTACCTACAGAATTAATAATTAAATCAGTCCATCTTAAAGGCACATATTAAGATCCAAGATAGGTGCTTGGATGGGACATGTGTTTTATAGGCAGGCTCTGACTGGCAAATTCTGTCCTGTTCGTACTGCATTTAGGGGTTAAAATTAAGTATACATATGTTGTGACATTATCTCTACAACTAAGGTGGTATAAATAATGACGGGATGCGATAAAATCTAATTTAGAGGAACTGTCACCTTGATAACAATTCCTCTTTTTCAGAGTAAAGGTGATGTATACTGCAGGTGTGCTGCAGAGATATGCAAGCAAACTTAACTCAGCTGCAAGTTCTGACCAGTGCATTTCCCCATGATTCTTTGTGTAAGCATGCATACAGACAGGCAATGAACAATAAATCATGATCCACTTTGCAGGTCTATCAGACCATGTCAGAATAGAGTTGCATTTTCTGCAAATTATTAAAGTTAACCCTTTTTATCAGAGCAGATATGTATGACTATTTGTGCAACTGTCCCTGCATTACAATTTGACATATATGCCAGTCATATGTTTACTCCTGAATTAATTTATTCCCTTCTATGTCAGTGTGCCCAACAAAAAATTACAACTGTTATTATGGCTGTGCGACAAAACAATACTATAGATATAGAACAAACTGACCTAGCCTCCTCTTTCTCTTTTTAATTAAACTCCAATACATGTTTACAATGTAATATATGTACACTTTTATCTATAAGGAGTTAATTTATATATAAAATAAATACTAAAATAAGTATTCTTATATTCCCACAAGAGTTCTCTTTTCAAGGGCAAACTAAATATAGAATACATGGCACAGTATTCACTCCCCACATATTGTCTTATGTATTCTACTATTTGCAGCAACTGAGGATAATGTCCATATTGTCTTGTTGTTTTATAGTTAAATTGTTTTCCATCTAGATAACCCATGTGGATAGTATCTTGGGTGATTTGTGATACTTCATGGAACATCTTACATTTAATTTTTATGATTGTAATTTTCAACCTGCAAAACCGGTTGCGGCTCCGTTTAGTTTAAGCTACCATGCTGCTGAAATTGGAGAATGGTACAGTTTATTATTGTCTTTTAACTACGTCATTTTGGATTCTGTAGCCGTTTCAAAATGCCATATGATTAGAAAGGGGGGGGGGGAGAACAAAGCTATTTTTTTTACAAAGCTATTGGAGTGTGCAATACCTTGACAGTTCCTCTTTAAACTCATCCAGGCCACTTTGTTTCAATGAAATGGTCTGAGTGCAGTGGTCCTTTCCTTCTAACCCTACAATGTAAAACATTTTTTTTTTTTTTTAGAAAATTAAATATTAACAGGGTTAAATCCACCTCTAGTAGCTGTCTTCCTTAAAGCCACTAGATGCATTTCTGATTGAGTTAAACTTGGTCACATGATGTGGAAGCCCACATAAGAAAGCATTAATTCAACGCTTTCCTTAGAAGAAGCTTGGATGCGTGTGCGACCCTCGCTGCACATGCACATCAGGTCCCCAACGCTCCTCTATGAATAATGTTGAATTGGATCATTGTGGAGGAGGCCATTCCTTCTCCATAGTGTCGCAGGGAGATCATATTTAAGCAGCACTGAGGGGGGGGAAAAGGTAAGCAAAAAGCTTAATTGTATTAACTATTATTGGAAAAGGGGGGAGAAATCCATAACTAGGAACACTAAAGTGTTAGGAATCTAGTCTTGTATTTCTTACACGTTTGTGTTCCTGTAATGAATTAATTTTAACAGTAAATTGATAAAGAGACTGACACATTGTCTTGTGTGTCCTCCATTAACCTAGACATGCAGCATCCTTATTCCATATATGATACCGGAGAAACTGACGGAAGCCAAGCACAGAGAGATGGACACAGGTTTCTTCAGGAAGGAAGAGATTCTTTATTCAATTCACCGAACGGGACTCAGAGGGACTAATGTCACCAAAATACAACAAGATCTGAGCCCCGGACAATAGCGTAGGCTCCTTATATAGGCATGTAACTCCTCCCATAATAAGCTCCACCCACACATACTCTTACCCAATCAAGCGAACAAGTACTAACTTCCTGTTTGACCGCATGGCTTGCCCAGCACAATGGAGGAGAGGAATACTACATCCGGTATTCTTGCACATGCTCCGTACACTACTGATCGTATCTTTGCCACGTGCAACCAACCGACCGATACACCAGTATATGCACGTACACATGCCACGTGGTAATCTCTGCCTACTAAATTTATTTTTACCGAGATTCCACCACATTTCCCCCTTTGATGCCTCTGATATTTTCACAATTCCGGAGGCATCACTTAACCATAGTTTTGCATATACCTCAGGTTGCCATGAACCAGACCAGACTTTGCGACTAATGACATGAATCCCTTAACATTCCTCTTCCTGCATTGGTTCTCCCTGATTTAGAGCCTCATATCTATATATGGCCATTATCTGTGCAGCAGCCTTTCTCTCTGCTATATTTTCTATAATGCCCTGCACAGACCTAACTACCAAAGGAACAAGGCATGGTAGAAGAAGACACAGCATTAAGATTAGCATGACTCCACCCACCAATGCCTTAAGTCCTCCAAACTGCTCATACCAATTACCAAACCAACTACTTGGATTATACCCTTTCCATACCTGAGTAGGCACGTGCGCTAGTTTAACCATATGGCTAGTGAGCTCAGCTATTGCTTGCCCTTCATCATCTATTTGAAGACAGCAATTGCTTAGGTTAAACTTCCCACATACACCTCCCTCTACTGCCAATAGGTAATCCAAAGCTAATCTATTTTGATAAACGGCTGTCCTCATCCTAGTATTATGCTTCGCTAGGAGATTGAGCGCTTGTGATGTCTCATTGGTAATTATCTCAACCACTGCCTGTAACCTTATAATACGGTTGAGCATATATATTGGGGTTCTATAACCAAAAGTACCATCCTCTGCCCATGTAGCTGGCCCATAATAATCTATAATACCCTGGGGAGGCCATTCATTATCTTTCCAGGTACCTATCTCTAGGGGGGCCCTTTTCTTCCTATGATTCACATCATACACTTTAACACCTAAAGTCTCACCTGTTTCAATAGGTAACAAGAAGAAGGATGGTTTGAGCATACCTAACACACATGCCCCTTCCCAGTCCTGTGGTAACTCCGAAAAGGCTTTCTTACCACAGATCCAGTACAAATTTGCTGGGGCTTTCCAACTAGATGTGATAGATCAAACCACACGTCCTTTAAATTGGCATAACTTGGCAAACGGGTTAGGTGGTTCTGAGACATTTGAAGCCGACCACCAGGTTGTATTCTTTGTATTATCATCATAAGCTTTTTGCCCTAGACAAGTTAATTCTCCTACAGATGTATTAAACATTATTCATTTCCTTGCTATGCAAACATAACCTATAATGGAGGTCTTTAATCGCCACTCAGATTTACCTCTAACACTCATTTGATAATCGGCTTGAGAAGATATTATTTGTTCAATTGTCTCAGAACCAGAATACATTACCTCCTTTGCTTCCCAGGGCCATTGGTCTCCCATGTTAGTACCTCCACACACATAACAGTTGGTCACATTAAGACTACCAGCAATACTCTCAGCTAGATCAATAAACAGGTTTTTAGCATTATGGGGGATCTTATTTTCTACACTCACCTCTTCATAAAAAGAATGGAAAACCTGATGAGTTTGGGATGCTATGGTATCGGTCTCTATCCCTATAAATAATATTGTCCCAGGGTCCAAACCCGTCCCATATATCTGAAACCCAAATAAGTTTCCGAACCTATCTATAAACTGTTCAGGATTATTAATAAGTATATGGACTGGGTTACACTCCATAGACTTACAATATGGTTTGGTAGGCAACTTAGTAACAATCATATCCCTATCTACTGTCTGTCCCCAAGTTGCCCACCCCACACAAGACCAATATGGACAATAATTATAATCCCTATCTGGGCATTTTGGATTAACGTACTTGTTTTTACTACTGGGACAAATCATTAGACCCATACGTTCTCTCCCACTTAAGATCCCTGCATACATTCCACGGTTTTCTACCACTTGATATCGCCTTACATGCATCAAATAGCAGAACACCCGAAGAATGTACGGTTTCTAATACTGTTTTATTTATTAGGGTCCCCTGTGGGTCTCCATTCCGGAGGGTCAACCAAATTGTACGGGGTTGATACTCTGGATTGAAGCACTTAGGTTCTCCTACTCCTAAATGGCATACACTATACTCTATACCTAAGTATCTACACCTAGACACATATCCTTTACACTCATATTGTGAATGCCAGATAAGGGTCTGGGAAATATGATTACCTGTTTTAGTAGTCTTAATGCAAACCTCACAGCTAGGTGTGTCGGTACCTCTACCTTCCTGAATAATTAAAATCACAAAAATATACATTATCAAAACATTTTTCGACGTTCTCATCCTCAGTCTTCGTCCGTGCGATGGCACCTCAGCTTCCAGGATGTAAGGGCTGCAAGGAATGGAGTTCTGCAGGTCCTCTCTTCCCTTCACAGAGGTCCCTTCAGGACACCCTGGCTATGACATGTGGGTAAGTGGTCAGGCTTTATTATGGCCGTCAAAACACTCACTTGCTGATCTCTTTAAACACACTTGAAATCACGATATCTCCTCGTCACTCCGACTGAGTCGTGTGCTTTAACCGGATCTTGCAGGGATTCTCTGGATCTGTTGTAGCTTGCCAAGAATCTACTGCTGCTGGTTTAACCCTGGAGTGATGAATCCACGGAGTCACTTCGGCCACCTTTATAGCTGTAGAGGTAGACAAAAGAACAACATAAGGACCCCTCCACTTAGGCCCTAACGATACACTGTTCCACTCTTTAATCCATACTTGATCTCCTGGATGATAACTATGAACAGGTGGATAAATATTCACAGGTAATCTATCTTGTACCCATTTCTGTACCTCCTCCATAGTCTTACCCAACTCTACAACCTGCTGCCGGGTAATTCCTTCTCCCAACTGACTCAAATCCCCCCTTAAGTTACCAAGTACGGGAGGTGGACGCCCATACATGATTTCAAAAGGTGAGAGACCCATCCTTCTGGTAGGTGTACTACGAATACGCAACAGAGCTATGGGCAAAAGAACATTCCACTTAAGCTGAGTCTCTTGACACATCTTTGCCAATTGGTTCTTAATAGTTCTGTTCATCCTTTCTACTTTACCAGAGCTCTGAGGTCTATATGCCGTATGAAGCTTCCACTTAATACCAAGCATATGAGTCAGTTGTTGTAGGCACTGGTGAACAAAGGCTGGACCATTATCCGATCCTATAGAACATGGTAGTCCATATCGGGGTATTATTTCTCGCAACAGGAATCGTACAACTTCTCCTGCTTTCTCTGTACGAGTAGGACATGCTTATACCCAACCTGAATAGGTACACACAACTACTAGTAGGTAGCGATGTCCACCGGATTTAGGCATTACAGTATAGTCTATTTGAAGATCGGACATAGGGAGTCCTCCCATATACTGGACTCCCGGTGGTTTCACTGGTCCTTGCCTTGCATTATTCTTGGCACATATCACACATCTTCGTACAATGGCTTGAGTCAAGTTGGACAATCTTGGTATATAGATACGTTTCCTGAGAGATTCTTCCATACTATCTCTTCCAGAATGTGTCCCGTTGTGATAGTTCTGGACAATTTCTACAGCTAGTGATGCTGGAATAACTATTCTTCCATCTTCTAACTGATACCATTTTTTCTCCAGGTATTTTCCAGTTTCAGTCTTTAACCACTCTTCTTCTTGAGCTGTATAAACTGGAGTCCATTGAGACAGTGGAGTAGGTATAAGATCAGCTATATGTTCCACATACTCCTGTCTTCCTGATTCAGCGGCACGCTTAGCTGCATTATCTGTCATCCGATTTCCTTCGGTTACATCACCATCTCCTTTCAGATGCGCCCGACAATGTATGATACCAACTTCTTTCGGTTCCCACACGGCTTCCAGTAGTTGTAATATCTCAGCTGCGTACTTGATTTCTTTACCCTCTGAATTCAATAATCCTCTTTCTTTATACAAAGCTCTGTGGGCATGAGTGGTTAAAAACGCATACTTGGAGTCCGTGTAGATGTTCACTCTTAAACCTTCAGCCAATTGTAACGCTCGTGTTAGTGCAATTAGTTCTGCCTTCTGTGCCGATGTTCCTTTTGACAATGGCCGAGCTTCTATCATAGCGAATCCCTTCTTTCACATAACTACTGCCGTCCGTATAGTACTGGACATCAGGGTTCTGGATGGGAAAGTCACGAAGATCTGGTCTACTTGAAAATACTTCATCCATCACCTCCAGGCAATCATGTTGACTCTCAGTAGGTTGTGGCAAAAGGGTAGCTGGATTTAAGGTATTAACAGTCTCTAAATGCACTCTTGGGTTTTAACACAACATAGCTTGATACTTAGTCATGCGGCTGTTACTAAACCAATGATTGTCTTTATAGTCTAGCAACGTTTGTACTGCGTGCGGGACTCGCACATAGAGTTCTTGACCCAGAGTGAGTTTATCAGCTTCGGCTACCAGCAGGGCAGCGGCAGCTACGGCTCTTAGACAAGGTGGAAGACCACTGGCCACTGCATCCAGTTGTTTGGACATATATGCAACAGGTCGTTGCCATGATCCCAAGTACTGTGTCAATACTCCCACAGCCATTCTTCTTTGCTCGTGTACATATAAGTAGAATGGGCGTGTATGATCAGGTAGACCTAATGCTGGGGCACTCATCAAAGCCTTCTTCACATCTTCAAATGCCTTTTGCTGTTCAGGGGTCCACAGGAAGGGATAGTGTTCTGTACCTTTTATAGTTGCATAAAGAGGTTTCGCCAATATCGCATAACTGGGAATCCATATCCTACAGAAGCCTGCTGCCCCCAAGAATTCCCGCACTTGTCTTCTATTCTTGGGTATTGGTATTTGGCATACAGCTTCTTTTCTCTCTGGCCCCATTATTCTTTGACCTTCAGAGATATGGAATCCCAGATACTTGACAGTTGGCTGACACAACTGAGCTTTCTTCCTGGACACCTTGTATCCTGCCTTCCAGAGAATGTGTAGTAAATCATGTGTTGCTTGCTGACAAATTTCTCTAGTAACTGCCGCTATCAACAAATCATCTACGTATTGCAATAGTACACACTCTCCTGGGATGGACTTGAAATCCAGTAAGTCTTGACTTAAAGCTGATCCAAATAGGGTAGGTGAATTTTTAAACCCTTGGGGCAGTCTTGTCCAAGTCATCTGGCGTTTCAAGCCCGTTACAGCATTTTCCCATTGGAATGCGAAGATACACTGGCTTTCTGCAGCAATTCGAAGGCAAAAGAAGACATCTTTGAGATCTAAGACAGTAAAATAGGTAGCCCCGCCTGGAATTAAAGCAAGCAGGTTATATGGATTGGGCACAACTGGGTGTATACTTACGACCGCATCATTGACTGCTCTCAAGTCCTGCACAGGGCGATACTCATCTGTACCAGGCTTTTGAACAGGCAACAATGGGGTGTTCCAGGGGGAAGTACAGAATTTTAGGATACCATACCGTATGAACTTATCCAAATATGATTGTATGTTCTTCTTGGCCTTTTGTGGGATGTAGTATTATCTTAAGCTCACTGGATAAACCCCAAGTTTCAGTTCGATTCGAATTGGTGGAATATTGCGAGCAAGTCCTGGTGGGTTGTTCTCTGCCCACACTCCTGGTATATTGAACAAGGATTCATCACTCTTAGGGTTTTGGCTAGTCAACACTGTATAAAGTCGCCACTCTTCTTCCTTTGGTACAGATATTGTCATTATACCTGAAGGTCCATTGAACTTTAAAGATGTTGTTCCATTAGGTAGAAACGTTATCTGTGCTTGTAATTTAGACAACAAATCATGTCCTAGCAGTTGGACTGGACATTCAGGCATATAAAGGAATTGATGTTTCACTACGTGGCCTCCCAATGTACAGAGTCGACACTTAAGAACCGGTTTAGCAGCACTCCTTCCAGTTGCTCCTATTACGGTGATAGTTATTCCAGATGGAGGAGCAACTAGGTCAGTCACCACCAAATGTTCAGCACCAGTATCGATCATGAACGCACTCCTTTTTCCCCCTATTGCTACATCAACCATAGGCTCCGCTCGGCCAAGGGGGATGGAGCCCGGTCGGTATCAATAGTCCTCCATGACTGTGTCAGCCAAACCTACAAAGTCCCTATCTTCTCTATCGCGGGGTCTCTGCGCTGCTGGATAGTACCTGTCTCCACCAACACTTCCTCTATTGCTACTACTATTCCCTCCAGGACCTCCTCTACCTCTCGCTCTGCCTCTATAATTACTGCTATATCCTGCCCTAGGTCTGTCTCTCTCATAATGTTCCCTTTGTGGACACTCACTTCTCCAATGCTCTTCTTCCCTACAGTACGCGCATTGATTCCTACTCAGGGGTTCCCTATTCCATTTACTCTCGCTTTTATCCGTTCCCCTATACACTTCCTTTTCCCTTCTATCTACGCCTGCGATCGCTACCGCTAGCATATCTGCCTTTCTACGCATCTTGCGCTCTTCCTCCTTCTTTGTCTCGGTTTCCCTATTCATATATACCTTGTTTGCTACCTCCATTAGTTGGGTTATGGACATCCCTACAAACCCTTCTAACTTTTGTAGCTTGCGCTTTATATCTCCATAGGCTTGGCTGACAAAGGCAGAGTTAACCATCCGGGAATTCTCAGGGGCCTCCGGATTAAAGGGGGTATAACGGTATGCCTCCAATAATCGGTCATAAAAGACACTGGGTGATTCATCACATTTCTGTAATACCTCAGCCGTCTTAGACATGTTAATCGCCTTCTTTCCTCCAGCTTTCATGCCAGCAATAATAGCGTCTCTGTAAGCTTTTAAATGGACCATGTCTGCGCCATTGACATTCCAATTTGGATCGGTGTTTGGATAATGGGCTGCGGCCCATGCTGCTGGGTTGGCCTGATTTTGTGTACGGGCCTGTAACGGACCGTTTCAGCATAAAAGGGGAAAAATGCGTTTAGGCGATAATCCCCTTTTCCATAGACCAGCAGCTACCATAAGCACCAACTTCCCGAACTCCCAAACTGCACGAATTCACCAACTCTCGAACAGCAGACACACGAACCCTGGAAGCAGCCGAACAGGAAAAGCAATATGGACAGCTTACACTCCTGGCAGTCGGCATATAGTCCCCTTCCCCCCAAGAAAGAGACACACTCCAGCTTCAGGGTTAAACAGCAACTCCTTTACTCAGGGCTACCTGCCCAGTATTTATGCAGGTCTCCCACCTGGTGGACACTCCCCTAGGGGACCAGATGGAAGACTGTAACAAAGGACAGACATAAACCAATTACAGACACACAGCAGTAAACATTCCCACAATGCATCCTGGTTTCCTCCCTTCTGCCCTGGAGATAATTGTAGAGGTAATCCACTTATCTCACAGGACAAAGACAAGACTCCATTACACATGTGGGGATCTAAATACAGTATTATGCTTTAAAATATATAAAGTCACTTTTATTCCTCCCAACACAGACATGTTACATATCCCCAGATAGCTCAGGTCTCGGTGCACATTATTAGGTGAATGGCACCCAGACTACACGAATACAGTTTAATCGCCATGGAGCCAAAGTCTTTAATCACACAAATAGGCTCCATGGTATAGCTATCTGGGTTACTACAATTCCCATAGAAATACCGAATTCCAGTGTTCGGTTAACCTGTACGATTAGGACCCAGGCGACAGACGGCTCAGCGGTGTTCGTGCAATTAAGTGTCCGTTTATAGTTCCATAGAATCCTCGCCGAACACCGCTGGTCTTTCGCACGATTAAAATGGCCGCTACCTCGTGGTCGGCAAATGAACAAAGGCCACCCAGCGTTCATCAATTAAGCTGCGGTTAACCGCAGCTTCTGGGCGGTTAATTGACGGCACACTCCATCTCCTAGGTGGTCCCTCATACGGTAGTTTGTTCGGTAGCTGGAATCTACCGAACACCCCGGCTGAAAGGCACGAATATGCCTTTCTGCAGGTAAAATAAAGCTTTTTAAAGTCTGGTCCATAGTCCAAAGGAAGCAGGCGAGCAACCAGGCTTCTCCAGCTCATAGTGGCGAGGTTGGTTTCGCCACACTTCTCCCCTTTACCAACTAGACTAACAGGGTACCTGACCTCCTGCCGGTCAGTGCCCTGGTTAGTCCAGCAACCCACCCACAAAACACAACTATTAGTACAGCCCCCCCACAATAACTGGGTACTACACCTGAAAAAATTACAAACTTGTCCAGGTCCAGGTGTCTCACCATGACTGTGTGGGGAACAGTTAGGCTGCCTTGGTGGGTTGCTGAGGGGGCAGAAACCAGCGGTATTCTGTCCTGGTGCCAGCACTACCACGGAAGTAGTCTGGTTGGAGCCTGGTTGCTGGAGACTGACTGTCTCCCCTTTAGGTGCATAGCTCGGCTGCCGGAGGGGGAGACCGACTGTCTCCCCTTTGGATACACCGCTCTGTGGCTGGGGGACAGGACCGACCGTCCCTACCCCTTGGGCTGTAAGTACAGAGACTACGGTCCCATCTGCACAGTCGTGGGGCTTAACATCTCCCCTTGGTGGGTTAGGCTGCCGCTGGAGAGAGGGTGTAACAAGCTCCTCTCTCTGGACGGTAAACTGCCGCTGGGGAAAGGGGGTAGCAGGCTTCTCTCCCTGCCACTCTCTCTGCTGGTGGAAAGGGGGACCAGCTGTCTCCCCTTTCATTCTCTTGTCCGGCTGCTGGGGTGCGAGACTGACTGTCTCTGCTCCCGGCAGGACACACTGCCGCTGGGGAGGATGGACGACACCATCAGCTCCCTGGGGTACACACTGCCGCTGGGGAGGAAGGGCGACACCTTCTGCTCCCTGGGACACACACTGCCGCTGGGGGGGAAGGACTGCACCTTCTGCTCCCTGGGACAGACACTGCTGCTGGGGAGGATGGACGACACCATCAGCTCCCTGGGGCACACACTGCCGCTGGGGAGGGAGGACGCTGCTCTCCTCTCCCTTCGCTTCACACTGCCTTCTTGGCATATCACTTTGCTGCTGGGGGGCAGGAACAACAACCTCTGCCCCCTGTAACTCAGCCTGCCGCTGGGGAGGAAGGACTGCACCTTCGGCTCCCTGGGACACACACGGCTGCTGGGGAGGATGGACGACACCATCAGCTCCCTGGGGCACACACGGCCGCTGGGGAGGGAGGACGCTGCTCTCCTCTCCCTTCACTTCACACTGCCTTCTTGGCATATCACTTTGCTGCTGGGGGGCAGGAACAACAACCTCTGCCCCCTGTAACTCAGCCTGCCGCTGGGGAGGAAGGACTGCACCTTCGGCTCCCTGGGACACACACGGCTGCTGGGGAGGATGGACGACACCATCATCTCCCTGGGGTACACCTTTGAGTCCCCGAAACGCACTCTGCCGCCGGATAGGGCGACCGATACCCTTGGCTGGATCTGCTATGAACCGCAGGTACTCATCTACATGTCCACTCACAAGCCGCACGCATTTCTCCGGGGGGTTGGGTCCGAAGAAAATCAGTCGTGATCTCAGCTCTTTGTCAAACTCCTCCTGCGTGTAGCTGGGTGCCATGCTTG
Organism: Pelobates fuscus; assembly: GCF_036172605.1. Taxonomy (NCBI): domain Eukaryota; kingdom Metazoa; phylum Chordata; class Amphibia; order Anura; family Pelobatidae; genus Pelobates; species Pelobates fuscus. Next base: position 285,313,712 of record NC_086321.1, on the reverse strand, counting down.
CTCTGCTGCAGTTGGTTCCTTGTAGATAGGGGCGCTGTACGGGTACTGGCGTTGCCCTCACTTTGTAATCCAGGAATGGTGTTGTCTGTAGCTGTCCCTCTGGTTGTAGGAACGATCCCACCGCTGCCACCAATTGTAACGGACCGTTTCAGCATAAAAGGGGAAAAATGCGTTTAGGCGATAATCCCCTTTTCCATAGACCAGCAGCTACCATAAGCACCAACTTCCCGAACTCCCAAACTTCACGAATTCACCAACTCTCGAACAGCAGACACACGAACCCTGGAAGCAGCCGAACAGGAAAAGCAATATGGACAGCTTACACTCCTGGCAATCGGCATATAGTCCCCTTCCCCCCAAGAAAGAGACACACTCCAGCTTCAGGGTTAAACAGCAACTCCTTTACTCAGGGCTACCTGCCCAGTATTTATGCAGGTCTCCCACCTGGTGGACACTCCCCTAGGGGACCAGATGGAAGACTGTAACAAAGGACAGACATAAACCAATTACAGACACACAGCAGTAAACATTCCCACAATGCATCCTGGTTTCCTCCCTTCTGCCCTGGAGATAATTGTAGAGGTAATCCACTTATCTCACAGGACAAAGACAAGACTCCATTACACATGTGGGGATCTAAATACAGTATTATGCTTTAAAATATATAAAGTCACTTTTATTCCTCCCAACATAGACATGTTACATATCCCCAGATAGCTCAGGTCTCGGTGCACATTATTAGGTGAATGGCACCCAGACTACACGAATACAGTTTAATCGCCATGGAGCCAAAGTCTTTAATCACACAAATAGGCTCCATGGTATAGCTATCTGGGTTACTACAATTCCCATAGAAATACCGAATTCCAGTGTTCGGTTAACCTGTACGATTAGGACGCAGGCGACAGACGGCTCAGCGGTGTTCGTGCAATTAAGTGTCCGTTTATAGTTCCATAGAATCCTCGCCGAACACCGCTGGTCTTTCGCACGATTAAAATGGCCGCTACCTCGTGGTCGGCAAATGAACAAAGGCCACCCAGCGTTCATCAATTAAGCTGCGGTTAACCGCAGCTTCTGGGCGGTTAATTGACGGCACACTCCATCTCCTAGGTGGTCCCTCATACGGTAGTTTGTTCGGTAGCTGGAATCTACCGAACACCCCGGCTGAAAGGCACGAATATGCCTTTCTGCAGGTAAAATAAAGCTTTTTAAAGTCTGGTCCATAGTCCAAAGGAAGCAGGCGAGCAACCAGGCTTCTCCAGCTCATAGTGGCGAGGTTGGTTTCGCCACAGGGCCTCTTCTTCCAGCGCTTTAATTGCCGCTTGATTTATCCTAGTCCTTTCCTCATTATTAAACAATGTCATTAATAATTGCTGGCAATCAGCCCAAGTGGGATTGTGTGTCTGGACTATTGAGGTAAACAAATCCGTCATGGCTTGAGGCTTTTCGGTGTAAGAGGAGTTATGGGTCTTCCAATTAAAGAGATCGGTGGTTGTGAAAGGGACATAGACGTAGACTGGATCAGCATATTGTATCTGGCCATCATCGTTAATGTGTGTCGGGCCAGGAGTCAATCGAAGAGGCATTTGATAATGTCGGGGTTGAAGGGTACCGGTCAGTTGTCGGGTTAGTATGGGGCTTCGTTGAGATGCGTCAGTTAGGGGTTCCGGTCGAGGGGTAGTAAGACAAGGGGATGGGGAAGCTTTACTAAGGGGAAGGTTGGTGAGTAGAATATTCCGGGCCGGGCTAGGAAGAGCCTGACCGGAAACTAGATATGGCGCCAAATCTGGGTATGTGGAGCTAAAGGAGGTAGGTACCGGAAGGGGAGGGTTTGAAACAAGGGGGCTGGGCTCTGAGCTAGAGGAGGGAGTAGGTGGGGACAACGGGGCAAGGGGAGGAGCGTTTCCAACAGCACCTCCTCTTCCGGTGGAGGAGGAGTAAGGGGGCGGCATGGGGATCTCAGACTCAGGGGGCGTGTCCAAAATGGGCGTGATTACGGCCTTAGTGGACAAGCGAGTCCTGGCCACCATGAGGCGACATTGCTCCTCGTGGCATACTCGGATCCATTTTGGCGAGTCATTTACGGCCTACCTCCAACAATCAATATATGGAAACTGGCCGTAAAGTTCAGGCCTACCTGATACAGCCACGTGTACACGCTGTACCAGATTAGGATCCAAACTGCCACGTGGTGGCCATGCGGCAACCAAAGTAGGCAATTCCCTACTACACAAAGTAGTCAAGCGTGCTGGAGACATCTTTACCCCAAAATCACATGCAGTATCCCTTTTTAAAGTTTTTTTATCATACATCCTAAGGGATCCAAAATCGTCGAATCCGACGCGCCCATACTTAACAATGGAGCGTCGTCTCCAACAGAAACTAAACACACACTCTTCCAACGGTCACACCTGTTCCCTCGGCAACAGCACCACGTGGTACAGTTACTAAGCGAAACGCACACAACAAAACACTCAGGGAATTCCCGTACACACACAGCTGTTACACCAGTCACTAAGTAACTAATACTGTGCCCTTTGGCGAAACTATACGGTCACCCACGCTATAATTCCCTATATCTGAATTACCCGTCTATAACATACCCCAGTAACATCGTCTTTACAAACAGTAGTTATAGTACGGTTATAGTATTGGTTAGAATACAATTTAAAGTCACAGTTCAATTAGTAGTGATTATGGTGTTAAACATACAACATAGACGACAATTATTAGTACTTATTTACAGTGTCAGTAATTATACATGGTTATGGTACTGTGCGTTATAATACAATTACACACTATTCACACTCTCGCTAGATGGCAGAGCTCACGCTATCTAGCAAGATATACACGCTACTACAACAATCTTTAGCACATTTACAATTCCCAACTAATCTATTGGCCAGTACCTTGATGGACTACCTAAAACTATCTACATACGTTTTGGTTAGCCACACTGCCCAAGCACCACATATAGCGAACTAGAGGGCGGAATTTACAACAGTACCCTCTTAGTCTATCTACTCTATCCATAGTCTAGTGGGTTCAAAATTTACACGCCTTCCCACTTAGCCAAGATAGGTTGAGATCTAGCGAACCGAATTTACACAGGCGCCGCTTAGTCTCCCGGTCCCTCCGACCTAGCGAACAAAATATACACCCTAGAACGCTAGTCTAGACAAGACACCGGTGTCCGGCTAGGGCTATTTACACCAGAACCCCGCCTGACTCCAAACCAAAATTAAACGGGCTGACTACAGGGCGTTTAATTGAGCGGTGCGCCTTCGCTCCTTCCCTCCACTGGAGGGGGCAGATTCCAAATAACCCCTTATGGGCCTACCGCACAATCGGTATCCAATACCCCTAGTGGGTCCGCCGTCTAAAACAGCGGTCGTCTTACCTCCTCGTTTCTGAACCTGAGTTCACACTCATCGACGGGGACACCCCAGCACTTACTACGTAGAGGCCGATGATCTCCTGGACAACAGACCAGTGGCGCCGAGACGAAGGGAGGTCCACGCAGAAGTTCAGGGGTGCAGCCGTAGAGAACGTGGGCAAAGATAGACCGTCTTACGCCTCTGCTTCTCAGCTACCGTTGAACGATGAGCTTCCCGGCCAATGCACCAAATGATACCGGAGAAACTGATGGAAGCCAAGCACAGAGAGATGGACACAGGTTTCTTCAGGAAGGAAGAGATTCTTTATTCAATTCACCGAACGGGACTCAGAGGGACTAATGTCACCAAAATACAACAAGATCTGAGCCCCGGACAATAGTGTAGGCTCCTTATATAGGCATGTAACTCCTCCCATAATAAGCTCCACCCACACATACTCTTACCCAATCAAGCGAACAAGTACTAACTTCCTGTTTGACCGCATGGCTTGCCCAGCACAATGGAGGAGAGGAATACTACATCCGGTATTCTCGCACATGCTCCGTACACTACTGATCGTATCTTTGCCACGTGCAACCAACCGACCGATACACCAGTATATGCACGTACACATGCCACGTGGTAATCTCGGCCTACTAAATTTATTTTTACCGAGATTCTACCACATATAAACAAATTCTTAAGTGGTCCATAAAAGATCATAACATAAGTGTGTATGGACTCTTGCATCAAAGATATTGGGATTTTGCTCACTGCTGCAAAGTAGCACTGTTGCTAGGAATGGTGGTAACTGAAGGCACACTTGCTGGTTGTTAGGCTTTACACTAGTTTTGCAGGCTCTTCGCTACCAGGAAATTCCTTATTGGGCATATGTTGGTTTTTTTTTTTTCGTGATAAATTGGTGTCATTTGCACACAAAAAAATTTATGGTATGGAGGGGAATTTTGATGTTTTATGGATATTACACAGAACAGTCTGCAGTAACGTTAAACTATTTTACCACTCCAGTGATTAGTGATCTCTGTGTGAGGATAAACTGCTTTAAATGAACTGAGTGGTGTCAAAAGAAGACATTGACCACATCATATTCTTAGCTGCTTTGCTATATGCAAAAGAGTGCAGAGAGTTTGTATTATCTGAAAGGTACACTTTTCCTGTCTCAAATCTTTGTGCTGGACAGAAAAATAGTTCTAACTACACTCCCAGCACTCCCAGAGTCCACTGCTAATGTGACTTTAAAATCCTATGCATGCACCCAGGCCTAATCTCTAAAGTGAAACACTAAATATTGGCTGATTATGCAAAGGATTTGGTGAAGATTGTTTTTAAGGCTACCTTTACCTCGTATTTATACCTCTGCTAAACAGGAAATCATGGTTGAACAATTTCCTGTTCCTAGTCACCCAGATGTACTAAAAATGGGAATATACTTCAAATATATTTCTCATATTATGAATTCAAAAGGTTTCCAATAATTGTGCCTCACATATTTAACACATATGTAATATATATTGTTATATATTTATTGTTATTTTTTTTATAAACCTGTGCTGTGTTTGATATCCATGAGAGCAAAGTCTTTTTATATAATTGTTTTTTTTTCTTTCTTAAAAGATTAAAAAAAATAAAGACAAATGTTCACAGCTTTCTTTGCTCATATTTGCCAAGTGTGCCAATATTAGTGGAGGGCACTGTATGTGTTATGAAATGTTTGTAATTAATCGTATTTCTCCAAAATTCTGATTCTGGGGGATTTCTTCTCAATTGATTCCAAATGGTAATGTTCTATCTAGCAGAATTTAGATTTTTTTTTTTTTTTATATAATAAGGAATGATCCAAGCTTGTCATCAGCTTTTTATCCTTCTACGATCATTGATAAGGTCTGGTGCTATAGTCAGACATGATTGTCTATTGTTTTCATTTTTCATAGGATTTGGGAAAGGTTTCCCTTTTTAAGTGCTTCTGTTTCAGTTCAGCTAGTGCTTGTCATGGTTAGCCAGAAAGGCAATGATGTGACATTTATACCGCCCATCTCAAAGATGAAGATTACAGGATCATGCGAGTTTTATACTTTGGCTTTTGAAAACACAGGAAAAGTAGAATTCATAGCTAATATCCAAAAAGGGAAACAGACTAGAGATGTTGGTCAGGCTATGTATTTATTGTGCTTTCACACACCAAGCTAATGGTCGTTTGTAAACCGCTTGGCTGAGTTGGCTCAATCTAATAGGACATTAAAGCCTCCACCAAATAATTACAATTATTTCTAAAGTGCCAACATATTCTGAAGTTTCTGTATATTCTTCCGTTTGTTTTGTTTTAGAAATAATTCTAAGAAAACATGCCAGAACAGTAAGCGAAGAGTGTCCTGCCCAAACAAGCTTACATTCTAAAATGTAATCACCAGCACAATCAGCACACTATAAAATGAAAACCGAATATATGAAATGTTTATTTCCCAAAGCACAGTGATTAAAGGTAGTGCTGCGTATTTCTTATAAAATCTGTAGACTCATTCCTTGATGTATGACTATAGAATCACGCGAGGAAATGACGAAGAAAGATGTACAAGAGGCGGATGTTTAAAGGTAGTGACTAATGACTTCTTGGGATCAATAGTTTATGTACCTCAATGCAAGGTTTCCATAGCAAAACTCAAAATGTTATCCTGCAGATTTCACAATGGCATACTTCAATGAAGTAGACTGAAAATTTAGAAACTCAAACAAAGAAAAGTCTACTCTTCACATATCCGTCAAAGAATAATGTATTGTTCACGTAGGAATTCCAATGTATAAAGCAGTTCTCATTTGAATGATGCACTACGTACACACGGTTCCTTTTGAAATAAATGTGGTTTGAAGCAGGTCAACTCCGCACCAGAAACTTTATAACTATAGGACGGAATGAGCCTATTATTATTATTATTATTATTATTATTTTATAGGGAGTTATGTATAAGGAACAGTTCTAAGACAATGCTTTTAAAGTGGGTCATACACTGAAGAAACCAACGGAATGTTTTTGCTTATTGCTCTTCCCTAGAACTATTGATATATAAAGGCCAACTGTCACCTCAAAACTGTTTTTATTATATTAATCCTTTCATCAAGTTTTTGAAAGGAAATTGTTTTTTTTTTAAGTGAAGTATATGTAAAAAAATAAATTGAAAAAGACATCCTTACCTTTTTAGTATGACAAGATGCTTCAGCCATATACGTGCACCTTGCATCAGTCACTTTTTGAAAAAAGACTCTTCACTGCTTCACTCCCTGCACAGAAGCAGAAAAGACTATAGCGTCTTAACTGTTGGTTTTATGGCTGAAGGATCCTGTCATATATCATATAAAGTAATATTGGGTTTTTACAAAACTATTTCCTTTCAAAACTTGATGAAATGATTTTTATATTAGAATCTAGTTTTGAGGTGATAGTTGTCCTATAATCTGTTTAGAAAGCTGACATATGAGTGACCGTAACAAACCTATTCAACCATTAAGTACTAAATAAATGTTTTATATTTATGAAATGTTATACATTTGTGGTCAGGGATGATAAGGGAGAGATTGGAGTGATTGTGTGAATGGCATTGTCCAATGAACATAATTTGAAAGTGCCTTTAACCCCTTAAGGACCAAACTTCTGGAATAAAAGGGAATCATGACATGTCACACATGTCATGTGTCCTTAAAGGGTTAAGGCTGGAAAAAAACATTCCACAGCTCCTAGCTCAGACGTCCGATTTGTGATTGGTTTTGGCACAGCTATTATCCACAATGAGTGAGTTGACCTGAAACAATAGGGCAAAAGAAGCATATGTTGGAGAATAACTTTATAATACAATCACTTGCAAGGGCAAAGCCTTAATTGTTGATCTCCGCTGAAATTCTGGTTTCTGAGTGTATTTTGTATAAGCTGCAGACTTCCATTGACCGAACATTGATATTACTTGTAGATTGTTCCAGGATGCTGTGTAAGCAGACCATATCCAAAAAGGAACGATCTGTGTAAAATAAAACCTAATCTCAGAAACTGTACTTAGATTAGCTACTGAGGGTGAAGTGTAGATTTTTAAACATCTCAAACGGCCTTTTACTTATTTTTCTGCCACCCCCCCCCCCCCCCCTTCTTTGAGATGATGTGGCAATTATTATTTGTGTGTTTATCATCCACAAGAATGTGGCTCTCTTTATTAATTATTTTTTTTTAATTTGTGTTTTTTTTTTTTAGATATAGATATATACAGACTTTCAGAGCCACGACAGCAGATGAAAGCTTTCTAGAATAAACATTAACGTGGCATGTGATATAACGGCACATTTTTTTCATTGGCAGTACATGTTAGAGAAGCATGGCTAGGTGTAGGTTAAAACCAGAAGTCGCAACCAACAGAGTACTGGTTTAAGAAAGGAGTGCTAATGGTAGGTAACTTAGAGGAGCCCCCAAGGGATACCGTTATCTCACACTAACTAAGCCATCAGGCATCTAAACCCAAAACTTGGAAAATGTCGGGCAAAAGTGACCCCGAGGATAGGAAAAGAGACACGGTATCCCCAATTCTCTACGACAAATATCGTATGACACAGATAACAGGCAAGCTAAAAGGGGCATACCAGTCAGTGAGAATAACACCTATGAGGCTGTACCAGGTTAGTTAAGTTGACCAGAATATAAGAAGTGCTGTTAATCTCTTAGAAAAAAACAAATGATGACTAGTGGTAACTTGATTGAGCTAATAACACGGAAAGGAGAATCGCCCCTAGTAGAGTGCATCAGCCAGGGGCACTAAGATATAAATAGGGGTAATTTGATGCTTTAAATTTGTACGTTTTTACTGTATACATGCATAAAGAGATTTACACTGTGTTTACTTGTACATGTAACCTCTGTCAATCAAAATAAAGAATTAAAAAAAAAAAAAAAAAAAAACCCAGAAGTCGCTCACTACTGACTCATAATTACATGCTAACATGTATGTCTATCATAAACTAGCTAAAAGTTGAAGCATGCTATTATTACTTTTGTTTGAATACCACACATGCTAGATCAACATGACTTTTTAATACTAACCATACTTACTCATCTTCTGGCATGAATAGCACCATCCTGTTTACTTATAAAAAAAATTGTGCAGTTTAATCCTATGTAATGATAGTGTTTGCTTTGATATGCCTGTTACTGCTATCATGGTACTGCAGGCTTGTTTGTAATCCAGTTTGCACATCAAAAATAAAGAATAAAAATAAACAGCAAGAAAAGTCGCAGAATAAGAATACTAACTGCCATGCGTAGGAGACATTGCAAGTGAGTTGTAATGTGCTGACATATGTTGTTAATTATACCATTTGGAGCTTGAATTATGAGAGCAAGTATACATCACGCTAAAAAAGTAACATATTAATAAAAATTGGAAATGGAGTAAACATAATAATGCCTGAGGGGAAAACTGCATCCATAAATGGCTAGGCAGCACACGCAATATGTAGTAGGGCTGCACAGTTGGACAAGTCCAAAGTCATCCTATGCCCAGACTTGGGAGGCATTCTATGGGAGAAAGTTAGTGGCGCAGTGGGAACGAGGTAAGAACCCTCCAGCCCCAGGTTTGTGTGAAGGACAGCTTCAGCGAGCCATGAGCTCTGAAGCTCTGGGAGTCCCATTCCTTCCCATTTTGGGAGTAGCGGAGGGTCTTGCTGGACTGTCGCTGCCGGCGGCGGAATGCCCTCCTTCTGCGTGGGTGATGCTTAGGGGCTAGGCCCCTTTTGGCCTTCAGCCTGGGGGGACTTGCAGTTGGCAATATTGGTGCTTGAATAGAGGCTCTGTCCAGAGGAGGCCATCTTACCCCACTGTCCTCTTGAGTTTGGTGGGGTGCTGTTGCTGTGCAGCTCTTCAGGTTTGACAAAAGTGAGCTAAAATCTCTTCCAGCCGTTTCATTAACTGCAGGCGGTGCATTAGGAGGATCTCTGTCATGCTGCTGTGAACCACATTCGCGGGAAGTAGGCGCGTCCGCCATCTTGGAAAACTCCTCAGAGCTTATATGCGTACTTCCTACGACTGCAGGAGATTATGTTGTGGTGTCTTGGTAAGTGACTTCAGTGGGAACCGGGATAACCCCCTCCAGTTAAGAGGGGGGGCTGCGGGGCCGTAGTAAAAGCTCCTTTCAGAGCAATGGTCGGGAGATCGCCCGCCTCCCCTGGACCCCAGGCCTCGCAACAAGGTCAGCGTGGTCTCTTGGCAATGCGGCGCAGATCAGGTATCGCCGTGTTTCCACACAGTGGCGACTTGGTTCTCAATAGATACAGAACTCCGTTCAATGCAAGTTAGAGATATAAAGCTGAATTTATGCTTGTAGGCACCGAAACTGTTAGCAAGTATGTCCTGTCAGGTACCCCCACCCCTTGTGGCTCTCTTTTTCTGGTTTTTTTTTTTTTGTATTTATAATTCTTTCAAGAAATATATATTTATTTATTATATATATATATATTTTTTTTTATGGAGTTCCAGGGAAGACTGGTGAGAGACAGCTGAGTGTGGTATATACAGCATATACCTGTCCTTACATCCAGCATGAATTTGAGTGTGTGTTTGAGTGACTAGACATAATGGTTGCCATTTTCCTAATATTCTCAAGCTTCATACGTGTGTGTGTGTATATAATATATAAAATCTTTTTTTCTAACCTGATGCATTGTATTCCTCATTCTTGGGTCCTCTACCAGAGGCCTGAGAGTCTGAAGGTTGCATTGTGCACTGTTTCCAGAGCTGCACTCTTCGGGACAAGGATCTCCGATGTCTGAAGCCACTCTCCAACTTGGGAGTTATGGCCCCGATTGCTCCTTCTACAACTGGAACTTCTATTACTACTACTTATATTCCTTCTTCTTGATGTTATGGTCACTGTCTATTTCCACAATCATCACCACTGCAGTCTTCTGTTTATTGCCTACCATATATGTATATATATTTTTCTTTTTATATACGTGTTAGTTGCTTTAGTAAGATTGCTGCTATTTGAGTTTTAAAGTGTGCGTGTGTTGGAAATTTACAGTGAAACAAATAGCTTTAGTAACATTTTCAGTTCATGGACCATCATACTAAGCACATTTCATAGAAGGCACACATTCAAGATTATCCCCTTAAGGATGCTGTCTTTTTCTACTTCTGAAGCTGTGATATTAAGGGGCTATAGTATGTTTTTATCTGAATGCATAAATATAAATGTATGTATGGTACTGTCTGTAATTTCTCTGTTTGTCATGAACTAGTGGAACTCTCTATCTTGGCTTACCTAAATTGAATTGTGGAGTATGCATATATACTATTAATATCTAAAAAGAAAAAAAGTCAACCATAGAAAATGAGACTAATGATAAGTGACAATTTGCCCATACCATTTTTATAACCGCTCCTCTAAGAATGCTCTTTTTCTTTCTTTTCTGTTTCACTAAATATACGTAGGACATGTACCTAATGAACATGTTTTTTTGTTTTTTTAAATTTATATTTTCTTTATTGCAGAGATTCCAGATTAGTTTTGTGTTGATGGATAAATAATTGCAACCTCAATTCTTATGAAACATAGTCTGTCTATTCATATTTAATCCTTAGCCACTTGTTAGTCTGGAACCAAATTATTTGAACACCTGTTTAATTTAGAGAACATTCAATTGTATTTATTTATTTTCATTTATTTACAGCTAGTGATGAGTTGTTGAGTATTACAGAAAAAGATGGAAGAGACCAAACCATCTGTAAAATGGTTCATGGAAACCCAATCTGACTGGTTTTTCCAAAATGGGATCCCTGAATGGTTTCACGGAATCATCACAAGAAAGTAAGAGACTTTTACAAATGCGATGACAGAATTTTATTGGCCACAGACAAATACACCAAGTTCTATTTACTTTACAGTGAGTTGCTGATACTTTGCTGATTTTCGTATTAAAAAAAACAAAAACAAACACAAAAGTTTTAAAGACAATCTAACATAAACAGAAAATTGTATGCATTTTTTTGTGATTTTATATTTTAACCAAAAATTACAGATTTTACAGTCAAATCACCACAACATGCTGTTTAGTTATTAGAAATCAATGAGCTTGACGTCATAACTAATATTTAAACAAAGAGATGATGTGCCTGTCTGATCTGTACAATAGAAATATTTGACTTTCACCAAAATAAATGTGTTGTATGCCTGCTAATAGATACATTTTAATATTCCGAGCTGCTGTCACAGATTACAGAAGGCAATAAACAAACGGTGCCAACCATACATTATCCAGCTGCCGATGTGCCGCACGTTGTTCAGTCTGGTTACAAATGCATATTTTAGCAAACCCTGGCTTCATTTCAGTATTTTCTATTTTCCTCCAAAGTACTCAGAAAATTAGACCATGCCTCTGTTTGTAGCGTGACATGACAGAAAGTAAACATATGGGTACAATTTGTTTTAGTTTTATTTTTTAAATGTGTTGATATATAATTGACATTAAAGTGTTTGTGACAACTAATTAGAGTTAATAATGAAAAAAATATTTTGGATGTTTTTCAAGGTTTGACCCTCCATCTTTTTGCTACACACAATGAGATTAGTTCAGTAGTTATCTGCCTTTTGTTATCAGGGACACAACATAATATGCATTGTATTAGCTATTTTCTTAGAAATATTTGCATAAATTCTAAAGAAGCACTTTCATTAAATTGTCGCATTCGCACCAGGAAAATCAGAGATGCTACAATAAACCAGTTCTTATGAGATATTGCCTGGGGCCTCACTTAAACTATTTCAGCAAATGAAGCCAAGAACAAGTTATGGCAGTGTCCTAAAAAAACAACTTATTTTAGACTAAACACAGAAAGATTGCTATAAGTGCCATCTACTAAAAGCATGAACTACCTGTTCCAATTAATGGAACAGTAACCCAGTTTTTGGTCCCCACCCAGTGATTAAGAACCACTTAATCAGGCATCCTAGTTTAGTCAATTTAGCAAGTCAATATTCAGTTTCACTTGCTGTTATGAGAGTATGTTAAAAGAAACACATGTAATCCTAGAATTATTGAAAGTCTTATGGGTCAGCATAAAATCCATGAGAGATGCACAGAAACTCTGCATCCTAAAACTGGTCGGTCCATAGACATCATCTCGCAAGTCCTTTTTTTAATATTTACTAAAGATACTGGGTTTGTAAAAGGGGATATTACTTAAAGGTACACTATGGACACCAAAACAACTTTAGCTTAATGGTGCAGTTTTGATGTATAGACCATGCCCCAGCTGTCTCACTGCCATTCATTTGCCATTTAGGAGTTAAATTACTTTGTGTATGCAGCACTTGTCACATTCCCCCCTGCATGTGACTCACACAGCCTCCCTAAACACTTCCTATAAAGAGTCCTCTACTGTTTATACTTATTTTATGCTAATTCTGTTTAATTTATCATTTACTATCTTCTACTCTGCTAATAGCTTGTTAGACCATACATGAGCCGTGTGTGTGTGTGTGTGTGTGTGTGTGTGATATTAAACTTCAATTTACAGAGTAAGAGATACAAACTTTTAAAATAAGATAAATCTGATTTGAAATGTGAGTCACACCCTGGGGAGGTGTGGCTAGGGTTGCATAAACAGAAACAAATGTGATTTAACTCCTAAATGGCAGAGAATTGAGTAGTAAATCTTCAGAGGCATGATCTATACATCAAAACTGCTTCATTAAACTAAAGTTGTTTTGGTGACAATAGTGTCCCTTTAACGGTGGAATTATAATTGCATGCATGAAGTTACTATCCAACAAAGCAACTAATAAAGAATAAGAACTTCATAAGCTAATATAATTTACAAAAGACAAACTGCTCTAAGCAGAAATGATATTAAATGTGCATTTAGATTATATACCAACAAACAGATAAGGAACTGCACTCATTCATATGAGCAAAAAAATATAAATAAAAGGGCGCAACCAGGCCTTGGGCTAGCACAAACCCCCAGTAATTGAATCCAATTGAGAAGAAAAGGGTCCAAGCACTCGGAAGCTCAATAAGGCACATCTATTTGGAACAAAGTGAATCCATCAACGTTTAACCGCTACAGTGGGTCTTTGTCAAGATTATGACATGCAGCCGGGGTTGCCAGTTGTATTTTACTTGCCATTAAAAGTTTTATATTTCTATATTATTGTTTATTGTAAAACTTTCCCTATAAAAACACACATTTAAAGGAATACTATAGTGTTAGGAATACAAAGTCATGCACGCAAATACAAGCACATTGACTCAGTCACACATTTACACACAGGTGCCCTCACACACATTCACACACACGCAATCACTAATACACACAGACGGGGCCAGTGCAAGAGTTTGTGCCATCCTAGGCAAAGTTATATAGTTTGCTGCCCCTTGCTGAGCCCTTTACTGGTCATTGTATACAGGCATACCCCGCTTTGCATACACTCACTTTTCATACACTCGCGAGTACAGACATACCCGCCCGCGAGTGTACTTAAAGGTGCCTTGAGAGTACAGACATTCCCGCGCCTCTTCTGTCCGCGAGTGAACCGTAAATGGAAGGTTCTATTTTCACCCAGAGCAGCTCAGTTCAGAGTCTTTGGGGCAAGAACTTTTCACGCCATCTGCCATGGCACAGGTTAATCATCTCAAGTTTATAATGCCTACTCCTAGCTGAACATATATTATTTTTTCTCCCCTACATTGTCCATATTCTGTAATCGGCTGCCATCAAGTGAAAGGAGTTACCCTGCCATTTTCTATAACGATGACTTAGCAGCTTAGCTGCATTAGCCACAATTCTGAGGATTTAAAGTTAAACCATAAATGCTTAAAGTGATGAAGAGGTGTTTCTAAACAAAGTCTGCAACTAAGCTGCTAATAAATACAAATTGGCACTGTATTGACAGAAAATGACCCAGTGGGCAGGTTAATTTTCACAGTCACATTTTAACAGTCCTGTTCACTGATGAGTGCCGTGCAACCCTGGATGGTCCAGATGGATTGTTGGTGGACGGCCACCCTGTTCCAACAAGGCTGCGACGTCAGCAAGGCGGTAGTGGAGTCATGTTTTGGGCAGGAATTATGGGGAGTGAGCTGGTCGGCCCCTTTAGGGTCCCCGAAGGTGTAAAGATGACCTCTGCAAAGTATGTGGAGTTTCTGACTGACCTCTTTTTTACCTCTGCATCAATGGCTGCTATGGGGATAAAAGGAGAGAAAGTCATGGTATGGCCTCCATCCTCCCCTGACCTCAATCCTATTGAGAACCTTTTGAGCATCCTCAAGCAAAAGATCTATGCAGGTGGGAGGCAGTTTACATCCAAACAGCAGCTCTGTAAGGCTATTCTGACACCTTGCAAACAAATTCAAGCAGAAACTGTCCAAAAACTCACAAGTTCAATGGATGCAAGACTTGTGAAGCTGCTATCAAATAAGGGGTCCTATGTTAAAATGTAACATGACCTGTTAACATGTTATAAGTTTTGATTTGAAATAGCTTTTGATTTCAGTAAATGTGCTGCAAACACAACAAATGACAATTTTCAGTTCTTTACATCCTACAAAGTGTTTGGAACTTACTGTGTGTAATACTTTGGAACAGTGCATTGTAAGTTTTTTATGTTTAAAAAAAAAAAAACTTATCATTAAGAGGTTCTCTCTCCCTCTCTCTGTGTGTGTCTCTCTCTCTCTCTCTCTCTCTCTCTCTCTCTCTCTCTCTCTCTCTCTCTCTCTCTCTCTCTCTCTCTCTCTCTCTCTCTCTCTCTCTCTCTCTCTCTCTCTCTCCTTCCCATTGTCTCTGCGTTGTGGTGAAGTAGTCTGGATGACTGTAGTTGTCCTTTAAGGAATACAATACCATTACATTTTAAACTATATTAATCCCCATGGGGTGATTTTTGGTCTTTAAATTGTAATAAGAGAGATGTATAGACAAACATGCACAGAACCCCCCCCCCCTCCCAAAAAACCCACCCCCAAAACATTAATCACCATTTTATAATGCTATTGTAGCCAGAACATACACACATGATTTAACAAACCAGGCTTCAAAAGGCTGTCATTACACACACACTTAGGAATGGTGAATTGATAAACAGCTATTTATATCATAATCCACATTGTTGTGTTCCACATCACACCTTGGTTTGGTCACATGTTATAAATGACACATTACGTAAGCACATTATGTTTTCTTTAAACATATGTAAGACCAGTCTCTCCTTTAAACTCGGTCACCCTGGCTGTCACCATAATGCACGCTTTTCTTTTTAAATCTCACACCTTGATAACGGAAAATAAAGTGTAAAGTGTTATTGATTACTAAATCAATAAATAAGATTAACATTAATAATATGTGTCAAGCTGTTCATACAAACGTTGAAACACTGAACTGAGATTCATGGCTAAAATGTAACTGTTCTATTTTTAGTGAAATTTTTGTATTTTATGAAGATAATTTATGCATGTTGCAAGGGGGGTAAGGGGGATTCAGCCCCGAAATGTGGGACTTCATAGTCCTGAATCTTTTTGGCCCCACAGACAGCCAGGAGCCCACAAGTGCCAGGAGCTTCTGAGGCTTTAGGAGCAGACCGAGCAGTATAAAACAAGCCCCTGTAGTGCCAGTGAGACTTAGGACACATTTGGGCAACAGAGTTTAGAAACACAGGAAATGTGATATCATGTCCCCTTGCCTCTATCACTATGTTGCTTTCAGTCCCATGCAGAAACATGTCTGCTACCCAAGCCACAAATGAGGTTTGCAAGGAAATCTATACACACATACGCGTGGCAGTATAGTCGTTGTTTCTTTTGTTTTTATGTTTACAGTGTGTGTGTGTGTGTGTGTGTGTGTGTATCCGTGCATGTGCCTGTATGTCTCTTTGTGTTTCTATCTGTGAATGTGTTTCTGTATCAGTACACGTCTGTTTATTTGTGTGCCTTTCTGTGTCAGAACATGACCTTCTATGTACACCTGTGTAAACCTGAGTGTGCTTGTGCGTATCTGTGTTCCTGTGTACCCTAACCTCCCTTTAATTTCCGTTTAATTTGCTTCAGGGGCATAACGTGGGGTTGGCCAGACCGGCACCCACCAGGGGCGCAGGACGAGGGGGGGTGCAAAAATCACTTGTCAGACTCCATAAGGTAACTGCACTCCCCTCCGTCCTATGTAGGAGCGCCAGGTGTCACATGTAAGAGCGCGCTGCCAGCGAGAAGCCATCCCCCTTTCCCTGCTCTAACAGGTAAAATGGCAGGGAGGGTGGCCATAAGTGTGAGCAGAGCCGGTGTTACCTAGGCCGCTGGCTCTGTGAGGGAAGCCGAGGTGGACACATGGATAGGGGGTGAGTGTCATGGAGGGCAGGGGTGCATAGGAAGTGACACATGGGAGGGAGGCATGGGGAGAGAGAGAGACATGGATGGTACGGGGATATGGATGAGAGGAAGATATGGGAAGGAGAGAGACATGGAGTGGGACATGGAGGAGATATGGATGGGAGCAAGATATGAATAAAATGGGGGGGGACATGGATGGAAGGGAGGAGAGACATGGAAGAGGAACAGAGAGATGCGATTTGGGGAGCGATATGGATGACCAAGCTTGTCAAACTCACGGCCTGCATGCGGCCCACAATAAACATCTTTGTGGGTACATGCTTGGTGTTAAAGCAGAGTAGGTACCCGCTTTCTCCACATTGCAGGTAAGTTACCTGGCCGTAGAGGAAGCAGGACGCTGGCTGCAGCGAGGGAGCTCAGTCTTCCTGCTCCCTCGCGCACCTCACTTCGCGTGAGGAAGCAGTAAGGAGATCTCCAGATAGAAGATACCCACTTTACCCCAGGGAATGATGTGACTGTGTGTCTGTCAGTGTTTGTATGTCTGTCTCTGAGTGTGTGTTTTTTCTGTGTGTGTGTGTGTGTGTGTGTCGGTCAGTGTTGCAATAGCCACAGCTGGACAGTGGAGAGTACCAGTTTGTGTTTTTGTTTTTTTATTGGTTTATTTTTATTTTTGTTATACTGTACTTTGCAAAATAAACATGTTTCTATGAAAATGTAAGTGTTTTTTTTTTTTTTTCGGCCGACATAAACTTAAACCTTGTTTCTACGGCCTGTGCTAGACTTTGAGTTTGACATGTTTGCTCTAGACAGTGGCATTACTACTGAAAAAGTAAGTAAAGGTTTTAGATAGATGATATGTATGTACCCAGATTACATGTGTGAGAATGAAACCAGTAATTTTTGTTTGTTTTGCTCTGGGATTCACCAACTTTCATACAGGTTACAGACCGCACAGATAACCAGTTACATTATTCTATCTACTCATCAGGTTATAACTAAGATAAACACAGTAGCACCGTACACAGCCAGCCCAAAACCATCACAAACATGAGCAGTCCCCATCACACATTGACAGCACAAAAGGATCACACACTTTCTCATCAAACAGAGCCAGCCCAGTGCTAACACACGGTTTCCTTAACATATCATCCCACACAAACTATTCCTATCACACACAGACAACCCATTACATCACATTCAGTCCCCATTGCACTCATACAGCCAAATATATCACACACAAACTGTACCCATTTCACTCAGACAGCCCAATATGCAGTCCCCATTGCACCCAGACACCCCAATACATCACATGCAGTTTCCACTATACTCAGACAGCCTGAGTTCAACTGTCACAACCAAGGTATTTGTTAGTTATAAAAAATGATACCAGTGAAGACTCCAGCTTGTAACATGGTGCAGAGTCGGAGTGCCCTGGGGCAGCTGTGTGATGCGGCCTTTAAGAATTCAGCCGTGGCGGGATGCAGACGCATCACCAAGAGTGAGAGAGAGCACTCTCGCAGCTAATGTAATGGGGTCTTTGTTGCCACTGGAAATCTCATCCGGCATCTTTTCTCTCCTGCTTGGTGCGTGTAAGAGGCTGTTTGAAGTCCTGTAAGTGAAATCTAAATACCAGGAGTACAATCTCAGTGTTTGGGTCCTGGGGTGGGTACTAGGACAAGTCCTGTGAGTCAATCTCCGTGCTTGGGTAAGTCCTGGTTGCTGTAGCAAGTCCTGGGAGTGCTATCTGTGTACTCGGGTCAGTCAATATATGCCCCCAGTATATACACAAGGTTATGTCTCACACACTGCTCTGATATATACCCCTGCACAGGGCAATTCCAATAGCCTTGTGTACATACTGGGGCCTATCTATTGCCCTGTGAATGGGGTATCTATCAGGGCAATGTGTGAGGTATAATCTTTAAATACTGGTGATATATATTGCCCTGGGAAGGGGTATATCAGTCATATCTATAAATAATAATACACTCTTCAAATGTACTTTTAAAATGCATGGTTACCCTTTTGTGAACAAGAATATAGTGTTATAAGATGGCGCTGGTATAATGACGCAATGCTATGGGCCTGCGTTTATTTCCAGGGCTGGATTTTATCCCCAGTCCGGAACTGATATGGTGTGATGTCCCTGTGTTATGCATGTAAAAAGGCGTGATTTACCTATGGTGTACTTGCAATAAGGTGTAATGGCCTGTGTTATGCTTGCCATAAGATGTGATGTGCCTGTGTTATGCTTGCAATATGGTGGCAAGCATTCCACTGGCTCATCACCATCATCACAGATGAATGTAGATTTATGATTTGAGGCTGATAACAGATTCATTAGAGCAAACCCTGTCATTGGCTTTATTGGGAAAGCATTGTATAAGATTTGCGATTTCATGTGCACTAGCTGATGGAGTTCTCCTTGAAGTTGTTTCATATAGAGAGGAGGGGATTTGGGTGACACAAGACTCTGTTCCTAAGAAACCTCAGGAACTTTCAATTTCTCTTTATTCACTTTTTTTATGGTACAGGGAGGATGAGGAAACAAAATATAACGCTAGATCTATTTCTTTAGCTTCCCTTTACATGGTGGAAAACTTTGATCTAAAAAAAATAAAGTTTTTGTTTTTTCATAATGGGGCGCTGGAGACCCTAGTTACGCCTCTGTTTGCTTGTGGAATTTGAAGTCCTTTTCTAGACAATAAAATGAAGTCATTAAATATGCACGTTTCTACATGCAAATACAAAACTTACCTTTTGTAGGTTTTCTGGTAGAAGTATAAAAATAGTATTTGGTGGTCAGTACAAAGAGACTTCTCATATGTCTGTATCATGAAGGAAACAACTACCTTTTATTACAGATTCAAATTTTTATTTCAATATTCTATATTCCCTTTTCTAGCTCTGAGTACAGAACTAGAATGTAAGGTGAGCAGTGGCTATATTTATCTAGCTGATTATCTTTATATTTTCCCTTACACTTTTTTTATTTACATTAATTTTGCTTTAACCTACAATTCAGTAGTTTAACAGCTTTATTTACATTCTACCATATCACTACAACATGTAGAGGTTGGAAAATCTGAGTAAAAATATTTGTTTCTTAGCTTTTATAATGTTGGAGTGTTGAAGCCAAATAGGCCACCTTTGCCCATTCTTTTCCACCTGTAAGCCAGCAGTAAGAGGGTCTCCTCACTACAGTTCCACTCCTTCGACCAGAGACCTTTCAGAACTGATAACCTCCTGGCCAATCCGATGCTATGCCTGCAATGCTTCTCTCAGACAAGCATTGAATTTAATATTTCTTAATGAGAAGCATATTGTAGTCTTCTACTTCATGTTGCAGCACAAAATGGTTAGGAAGATCTCAAAATCTGCACTTTTAACACTTTTAGTTCACATAATGGTATTTATTATTGGTTTCAGAAGAATGATTATCTAAGTTGATCTTGTCAGCAATCAAACCTATGCACAGCTCAAGAAAACACATTCACTGAGCTCTCTTGCCTGCTATTATTTTGATGTATTTATTTACTTATTTTAAACAGGGAAGCGGAAACCCTACTGTCAAATAATATTCCAGGAAGTTTTCTCGTCAGAGTTGGTGAAAGTCGTATTGGATACAGCCTATCATATAGGTATGATTCTATAAATGTCGGTGTCTTTAGAAATCTCTGCAATCTTATTCCTTGAATAAACTGATTGATTATAAACTCTTTGCTACCAAGAAATTTGGAATGAAATATCAGTGCACACAAGCTTCTTGTAGTCAATATTTTGGCAGAGTGCATATAGAGTATATTTAATGGGAATAAATGGACTGGAAACCATCTCAAATATTATTTAAAGAACAATCCTATTAAAGAAAATAAATTTAAAGAAAGTTTATAAATGTCACGAGAACAGCTCTGAAACGTGACAAAAAGGGTCACTAGTCCTTATAAGTAATAAAAAAACAATATCCCTGTAATACTATATTGAAAATGAGGAGCTAATTAACCTCACATAAATATAGATAAAACAAAAGAGACGGCTGTATTACTACAATTATAAATAATAGGAAGTCACAAAATAAGAAACAAGTCCACAATATATATAACATGTGTGTCACTCCCCCTTTCACAAGCAGGGGGAGTGACACGTATGCTTTATATATTGTGGACAGACAAAACTGGATATTAAAATCACAGTGTACAAAAACATAAGGTGTCATCAATAATGTCATCCCATCCCAAATTTCACCTTGTGGTAATACAAAAAAAAACAAATGTATTCCAACACCAGTTTCTAAGTTAAAAGAATCTATGATGTTTACATTGATCGGTATAGGTTCATTGAGACACTCTAGATTTAGTAGTGATATATTGAGTATTCTTTTAACTTGAACATTTGTTACATTCATGTATCTTTGTAAATTAAGTTGTTCCTGAGTGCCAAGCTTAATATCCCACTGACCATGACTGAAATGGGATTTGTAGGATATACTGGACACTTCCAGAGGAGTATTAGGCATTGGTTTTGAGGTCTGGGCTAATTTCGGATATGAACAGGGCAGCATCTATTTATTTACATTTTTTAAATAGTTTAACTTTTACATATATTAAGATGGTGATGGACTCTAGAATAGAGAGCACCAATATTGACCAAGCATGCAATGTAATGTCATCATATACTCGCCATATAGATTTCTAGTCTTCAAAGAATACGTCCAAGCTTGCACACCTTCTACTCGAATAGTTACTTTCTAGCACTTACATGCTTTAGAATGAATTACGTTGAAGGCTTTATATCTGACACAATCATTTATATCTTTTATCTTTATTTTTTTAATTTAGAACAGAGGATCACTACAGGCATTTCATGATCGATGTAATAGAAGGACACAAATGCCGTATTTCAGGAGACTCAACAATTCACAAGTCGCTGGAAGATTTAGTAACGTGTCACATGCATTATCCTATTTTACCATACAATGAAATTTTATCCCACCCATGTGGACAGGTACTGTATTTCTCATTATTATCATTATTATTATTATTATTTTTGTCATCATTTATATAGCGCCAACAGATTCTCATATTTGTACGTAACTTACTATTACAGTTAGAATAATCAAATGTGCAATTACGAAACTGCAACTGGAGCCGTATCCACTAAACTGTCTCATGGTATAACAGGAACAAAGTTTGATAACAATAATTTAGCATGAACCTATAACTATACAGTAGATGTGTAAATATGAATTTAGGGTTTCTGGCAATGCACTCTTTACACATGGTACTTGATTTAACTATGCATACTCCATGCACAGTTCTGCTTTATACCCCTTACCCCAATTTGCTCACAAGTAATTTATTTAGTCATCTAAACCTTATTGTAGTTAATAAAACATGTATTCTTTGAAAAATCTGTAAGAGAGTTAAAAGAACACTTTAACGTTAAAATACAAATGTGTATTCGTAAGGGTATAGTGCTCTGTTGGCTGTTTAGGTTCTGGGACCTCACCTGCATGAAGAAAAAAACATTTTGTTTACTCAACTTTTCTCCCTTGCAGTGCTGGTCTCTACAGGAAAACGCCACTTCCTTGACTGAGATCATAGATGCTCTCCAATCTAGAGTTTTCCCATAGGCGACAAAAGTCTGGGCTTTTAGTTCATCAGAAGCTCCCCTAGTGACTGTCTGTATTTAAATCCTGCAATGAAAACTACAGCTGCAGGGTTAAAACGCGCGGACATGGCACCCAGACACTTCATTGAGATGAAGTGGTTTGGGTGCTTATTGTGCCCTTTTAAGTATCGCATACTGCTGAATATTGTGCAATTGTGTGAGAAAGTTTTGGGATCCTTTCTAATTTTCTAATTTTATGCACAGTTGCGTATTGTTGACATTTAATATTCGGTTTGATTTAAGATCTCACAATAACATTTAGATAATACTGATTAAATGGAAACCTCGGTGAACAAATATTAAAAGTATGTATGTAATTTGTTAAAGAAAGTTTTATATAATGCACAACATATATGTGTGAAAGTGTATCAGCTATGATTTAAATACTGGCTGCTGGACAATTCTAGTTGCACAGACTGCTCCAAACGTTATACGTAGTTAATCAGTGTCTCGGAATTCTAAGACACTCCTCAATGCTGAACTGCTTTAAGTCCAGTGATTTGTAACTATTTCTAAGCGTGTTTTGGCTCATTTCTGACTGATTCCACAACATTTCAACAAGGCAGGCTTACATTTCTGGGCCCTTATCCCTTGTCCCGAATGGACCCCTCAGTCAGGTATTTTATAAAGCTAAGCACTGTCCTCCAATTTTGTCTTGGAAATTTTAATGAGCAAACCTCCTGCCTGGACCATACGTGATCTTAGGCAGCCTCTTTTGACCCAGGGGTTAGACAGGGGCTTGGAACAATCCTTCTCTGACTGAACTGGATGATAATGCAAAACTGCATGGCAATCACAGTTTTAAAATTTTAATTGAACATTTATGTTTTTCTACAATTACAGAAAACAAACTCAACAACTGATTACCATGAACTGTTTGAGCACAGGAAATGTGAAATTGCAACCTTACAAAATCGCACTAATGGTATGCAAGTGAAACCTCTGTTACCAGTAAAAAAAATCTGGACTTCATGGGATAGCGACTAGAAATTCACTAGGGACTAATACTGAAAACATGTGTCCACCTTTGCCACCCAGGAGAAATAAATCTGTGGACTGCATTCCACAAGCACCTAACATACAAGCTCTTCCACCTCAGGCTGTAATGAGACTCTACCCGTGTTTACCCCAGGAAATTCCTTTTGTTCCAAATGGCTTTGTAAGTGTATTTGTTATGTAACATGCTTGTAAATTGTTTAAAGAAGTTTTGTGGCACTAATAATTGAGTATAATGTCTAAACATTGTAGTTATTCACTAAACCAGAAATTGAGAATTGCCATTATGATTAAATTATGGTGAAATAGAATAATAGCTAATTCTGGTCAGTTCTTGGTTAAGTGAATAAACCCACATGTTTTGTATGCACATTTATAGTTTGAAAAGAATAGTTTGTTAAAGTTGCACCTCAAATCAAATGTCCAAAATATATACAGTCAGCATAGACGTGCGCCATGGGCGTCCGCAGGAATTTTTCCAGGGGGAGGGCATAATTGTAATAACATCCATGCTTGGTCCCTTTTTGACAGTGTCAAGAAAGGGAAAGGGCATAGTCATTATCACAAAAAGCCAGGGTGAATACCATTTTTACAACTATGGTGTCAGGAATACAAACATATTCCTGACACCATAGTTGTAAAAATGCTATTCTAGTGTTCCTTTAAGCAAATTAAAGGAACATTCTGGTCACCATAACAACTTCATCTAAATGAAAATGCTATGATGCCAGGAGGACAATGGTCGCTCTCTTTCTTTTAAGGGGTTAAACTTCTCTCAAATGGTTTAACCCCAAAGGCTTCCTCCAGCTCCAGATTTTCAGGTCGCTCAGTGGTAGTATTTTCAGCTTCTGAAACGGAGTGTCAGGAAGTGCAGATTGACGTTAGGCATGGGTGCTGCAGATTGGCTAGAGTGGTCAGTTGACGCTCTAAGCCAATCTCTAGTTCCCGGTTCATACAAATGTTTTACTTTTTTTATGAATGGGGAGCTACTGATTGGCTTAGAGTGCCAGCTGACCGCTCTAGCCAATCAGTGGCACTCTGTGCTTCCTGACACTGTGGCACTCTCTGCTTCCTGACACTCAGTAAATAAAAGTTAATACATTAACACAGATTTATTTATTTTTACCTGGGGAGATGAGAAGGTCCAAAGTTTCCCTGCCAGGCTCAGGCACCAAAGCCTTCTGATGTGGTGTCCAGAATAAAGAGAGGGAAAGTGAGTTACTAAAGAGAGGGAAAGTGAGAGCTACTAAAGAGAGGGAAAGTGAGAGCTACTAAAGAGAGGGAAAGTGAGAGCTACTAAAGAGAGGGAAAGTGAGAGTTACTAAAGAGAGGGAAAGTGAGAGCTACTAAAGAGAGGGAAAGTGAGAGCTACTAAAGAGAGGGAAAGTGAGAGCTACTAAAGAGAGGGAAAGTGAAAGCTACTAAAGAGAGGGAAAGTGAGAGCTGCTAAAGAGAGGGAAAGTGAGAGCTACTAAAGAGAGGGAAAGTGAGAGCTACTAAAGAGAGGGAAAGTGAGAGCTACTAAAGAGAGGGAAAGTGAGAGCTACTAAAGAGAGGGAAAGTGAGAGCTACTAAAGAGAGGGAAAGTGAGAGCTACTAAAGAGAGGGAAAGTGAGAGCTACTAAAGAGAGGGAAAGTGAGAGCTACTAAAGAGAAAAAGATAAGTCAGAGCTAAGAAAGATAGAGAGAAGTGGGTCTGATATTCAGAGATAAAAGTAGGTAGGTGAATTATTGCAATTGGAAGCAAAAGAGAACTCATACAGTGATGTCCATTAAAGGCATACTCTAAGCACAGCAGTTTGTAGTTGCTGTGGATCTTAGATTAGCTCCCTCTGAATTCACACACACTGTTTTACCTTAAAAACACACCACTGCATTAAAGGGAAACTATAGTGCCAGGAAAACAAACTCGTTTTACTGGCACTATAGCTTCCCCCTCATTCAAGGCTCCCCCTTGTGGTGCAGAAAGGGTTAATAACTCCTTCTGTCACTTACCCAGATCCCTCTGTGCTGTCTCGGCTCCGCCCAGCTTCGCCCACATTCCTGTGTGTGTATATGTATGTATGTATTTATATACATACATACATACATACACGCGGCAGCATGTGTGTTTGTGCTTTAGGGTGCACACCCTAATGCAATAGGCTGCGCACGCCTATGACAGTCAGCGCCGACATATGAAAGCTACAATAGAGACAATATAAGAGAGGCAAATAGTGTGGTATTTTTCAATCAATTATTTTTTGTAATCTCTCTTATGTCTTTTATATATCAGTACAAACTATACATATTTTGGATGTTTGATTTGAGGCTCCATTCCCAAAATCTTTTTAAGCTATACATTTCGCTAGCTCAGGAAGAGAGACTGTTTTGTTGTCATTATATCCACAGAGTTTTCTCTCTGACCATTTATATGTTTTACCTCTTGAGGTATGTATGTACATGTCTGTATTTTATGGTTTGTCAGCAGATCATATTAGTTTTCTCCAATTTGAGAATCTTCTATACAGCCACATAAACTATAAAGAGTGTTACAAGACACATCATTCATTTGTTTTCTTAAGGTCTCACTTGCACTATACCTCCTAACATTATTATATTTTGCAAGAAAGTCTCCAGTTATTGCAGTTCTACTACCCGTTGATCCATTTCTATGGAAACAAAAGAGATGTACCCAATATGCACATCATTAGATGTGCTGCACAAATCAAACTCGGGGCACTTAGCCAATATGTGAGAGCTTCAACATCACTCTGTGCATGGGGTTTCCAGAGTTTAGCTAGTTAGTAAGGCTGACACTCCACTTTTTGAGGAGGACCTTTTCATGTTGGACATCATTAACATGCCCCCTCTTGGCCCATTCTGCAGGTTTTACTGACATTTGTCTATTATGTGCTAACTTCTTTTGGTATATTTTTATATATTTTCTTGCAGGTCCCGATTTTAACAAATGAACAAGCTAGCACATCAAACAATGGTCAATCAAGGTTCCCTCCGAGCCCCAGTGCAGTAACAGGTTTTACAACAACATCAGCAATCAGTACACCTCAACACAACGGGAGTGAAGCCATTGCCACCCAGAGCACAAACCAGTCAATAGCAACACGCATTAAACAATTAAATTTTGGACATATAATGCCTATGGGACAACTAAAACCTCAAAAAAACGCAGAGAAAATCATTCCTGAGGAGTATAAACCACCTCCCCCATTCGCTCCAGGATTTTAGTAAACTATCGATGCTGCTAAATTATGGAAAGATTGTAGAACCCATGAGATATGTTTATATTTATACTACAGGGCTGTTAAATGCTTCAATCTGATTGGTTGACGAACGTTCTAAGCTGTGCATTATTTTCAGGGAGACGCACGGCTAAAGTAATTCCAGACAGGTCTTGACAGTTGACAGTTGCGTAAGAAATTAGTCCTACATACAAGAGCATTTTAATGACAAAAACTTGATAAACGTCTTGAAATACATC
The DNA here is from genome assembly GCF_036172605.1 of Pelobates fuscus. Lineage (NCBI taxonomy): Eukaryota > Metazoa > Chordata > Amphibia > Anura > Pelobatidae > Pelobates > Pelobates fuscus. Next base: position 285,286,829 of record NC_086321.1, on the reverse strand, counting down.
ATCTGAACAATGTTTCGAGGTGTAGTAACTGTAGTATAAGCGGAATAATTGACTTCAGGACGTTAAATTATTAGAAAAAATAATGCACACCTGAGGTGGTAATGTGGTCACTCCGCTTCGGGTCGTGACTGCATTACCTCCTCGGGTGTGCATTATTTTTCTAATAATTAAACGGCCTGTCGTCAATTATTCCTTAAGTATTGCATGCTGACATACATAATTATTCACTGTGATATCAAGGATAATAATAAGTGAAGATCAAACATTTCAATTCACATCCTTGGACTGGGATCATTAAAGGAACTTTTGTTAGCTATTGTAATGTCGCATTTGTGAGCAGAGCGTACAGCATTTCATTGCAGAAAATAAACAGAAGAATGCCATTTTAATAGACTGCACAATATTTAACTGGCATATAGCACAGCCTTAGCGTATTACATTACACATTTCACATGTGCCATCCAACTACATTAACTGTAGCAATTTTGCACAGTGTCGGAAGGTATATGAAAAGTGCTGCCCAACGGGTTTTACAATTCACAAGCTACCAGAGGGAGGAAATCAGAGAATTAGTTAATAACTATTGTTGGTTATCGCAGTTGATTATCTTTAGCAATTCCTATAGGATCAATTCCCAGGTCAAATAATTGATTTCCTCTGACAGTTTAAGAATTTCCTCATATCAATGAGTAGCAAGGGCGTTGACACAGGGAAGGTTAGTGCCCCAAATATGGGGCCTGGATCTTTCTTTCACCTATCGGCAGGGCTGGTGGCGCGCTACCTTAAAATACACACATCGGCCCTAAAGAGGGGTGCCTTTATGGGACGGTTGGGAGATCAAAGACATACACACTCTCTCTGCAGCCCTAGACATACATACTAAACCACAAACACACAAAAAAAATCTATTTACACATTGCTGTAAGATTTGTCCATCTGTTGGTACCTGTTGTGTTCCTCTCTGTTTATGTGCATGCCTGTTTCTGCCAGTATGTGTATCTGTGTGTGCCTGCAAGTAACTGTGAGTGCGCCATGAGGCATGTTAAGTGATGGAATTGGGAAGGGCAAGGGGTAGTGTTTGCAGAGGGGCCTGGGGTGGAGCATTAGAAAGGCCACCAATTTTTTGGGGGGGCTCATGCCCCAGGTGTTTTTTGACCCTAGCAACTCCCCTGATGATCTGAACTATCTACATGCTACTTTAATTGTGTCTTTCAGTTGCGCTTATTGGCCCAGACTTTTTTTTTCTTTTATCAGGCTCCTTTTGCCATGCTTTCATCTATATTTATACTCCCTGTTTTTGTATTTATACTTCAGTTTTGCTCTTCAAACATTATTCAGCTAATATGTCATGACAATAAGCTTGTTTGAGCAGAAACCTTATCTACCTATTGTTCCTGTATCATTTTGTAATTATCTCATTTATTGTTACATTTCCCCCTTTCATAAAACTGTAAAGCACTGCAGAATAAGTTGGCACTATATAAATACCAATAATAATAATGGTAGGAGTTTACGCAGCCATGTAGAAAATATTGTTTATAATGTCCTTTGTGCTGTTGTCAAGTCCTCTTTTGCTAGAGTCACCAGCCATCTCCTGCAGAACATAGTGTTCTAGGACGTCTATGTTAAAATTAATACACCATTTTGTGAATGAATTGTTAAAAATCACTGCACTGTATTAAAATGAACATGTACACTTATATTGTCGTCTTTCCTATGTTTTGTTTCTTGTTTAATTTTTTTAAATTAAGTTCCAATATTAATTTGCTATGGAGGAATATTAAGCCCTGGGACACTTTTTTTGTCTTTCATGTTAAAGGGACACTTTAGTCATCAAAACTACTTTAGCTTAATGAAGCAGTTTTGGTGTACAGATCATGATCCTGCCATCTCACCACTCAATTCCCTGCCATTTAGAAGTTAAAGGGATCCTTTAGGTATAATAGGTTGTTCTAATAGGTATAATAGTATGTTAGTCACAGACAGGGGAGGTGTGACTAGGGATGCATAAACAAAAGGAAAGTAATTTAACTCCTAAATGGCAGTGAATTGATCAGTGAAACTTCAGATTGACATTTACACAAAAACCTCTTATTTAAGCCAAAGTTGTTTTGGTGACTATAGTGTCCCTTCAAGGGAGGATGACCCTTCGAATACTCAAAAGTCTAGTTGAACAATGAGTCAAAATGGTGTCAAAGTGTAAAGTCTTTTTAGGAGGAAGATACACGTTTGTAGTCCTATCATCAAGCCATGAACTTGCCACTTCAACAGGGTTATTCACTAAAGTAAGAAATCATAATAAATTTTAAATTCGAGGTAAATGAATAGCCAAACTGGAGACATTCTTAAGACCGCTATCAGGGCCGGACTGGGGATACAAAGCAGTCCTGGAAAAAAAAAATCTATGCCAGCCCCATAAGTCATTGCGCCATATATTGTTGCATGTAATATGTAGGGCTATGTCTTGCCACCCCAGATGATTGAGATATATATAAAATATTAGTCCTTCCAGAGTAAAACATTTAATTATACAGTAAACATACTCACATGCAGACACAGACAATCTCACTGACACACACAAGCTCATTGATACACAGCCTCATAGACAAACAATTTCACTAATATACATAAGTTCATTGACCTAAAAACACAAGCTTACTCACTAGCAGGCACACACACACGTAAGCAAGCTCACTCACTAGCAGGCGCACACACACACAGCTTAATGTAGTGGTTCTGGTGTCTATAGCCTGTCCCTGCAGGCTTTTTTAATGTAAACACTGACTTTTCAGAGAAAAGGCAGTGTTTACATTGCTTCCTAGTGACACCTCTAGTGACACACTCAGACGGTCACTAGAGGCACTTCCTGTGTCAGTGCAGATTGGCTGAGATCATCAAGCTTGATGATCTCAGTCATAGAGGCAGAGACCAGCACGACGTTGGGAAAAAAAAAAAGTGAGTAAAACACTATTTTTAAAAACACACACAGACACCACGACTGACACACACAGACACCACGACTGACACACACAGACACCACGACTGACACACACACACCACGACTGAGACACACACACCGTGACACAGACACACCGTGACAGACACACACACACCGTGACACAGACAGACACACACACACCATGACAGACATACACACACACACACAGCATGACACACACACACAGCATGACACACACACTCCCACTGACATACATACTTGTTGCTACCTGTGTGGGTGGGTGGCAGGGCCGCCATCAGGGCATGACAACCGTGACAATTGTCACGGGCCCGGCGGTCCTGGGGGGCCCGGCCCGCGGCCGGATTGCTGGTGCGGGCCGGGACTGAGAAGAGGACTCATTTGTCGGGCGGGCTCGAGTCCTGACAGTAGGGGGGCCCAGCAGCTTAGCCTCTGTGCCGCTGGATGCTGGGCCCCCCTGTGTGCCGCCGGGAGAGAGCTGCCTGTCACCGTGCACTGTGACTGCAGACAGTGCACAAATCCGGATCCCTGTGACTCCTGTCTGCAGCTCCGCCTCCACGGGTGCAGAGCTGCAGACCATGATTGATTGTCAGCGAGCTCAGCCAATCAGAGCTCGCGAGACAATCTCCACATGGTCTGACTGCAGCTCTGAACCCGTGGAGGCGGAGCTGCAGACAGGAAGGAGAGCATGGGACCAGGAGGGTGCTGCTGCTGCAGGAAAGAAGATCACCAGGGACAGAGGTAAGTTATTTTATTGTCTCACTCTCACTGCCACCCTCACCTCCCCCACTCACTGCCACTCTCACCTTCCCCCATCACTGCCACCCTCCCCACTCACTGCCACCCTCCCCTCCCCCACTCAATGCCAGTCTGACACCCTCACCCCCCCACTCACTGCCACCCTCACCTCCCCCCATCACTGCCATCCTCCCTTCCCCCCATCACTGCCACCCTCCCCACTCACTGCCACCCTCCCTTCCCCCACTCACTACCATCCTCCCTTCCCCCACTCACTGCCATCCTCCCTTCCCCCATCACTGCCATCCTCCCTTCCCCCATCACTGCCACCCCACTCACTGCCACCCTCACCTCCCTCCACTCACTGCCACCCTCCCCCACTCAATGCCAGTCTGCCACCCTCACCTCCCCCATTCACTGCCACCCTCACCTCCCCCACTCACTGCTACTCTCACCTCCCCCACTCACTGCCACCCTCCTGCTGCTGCAGGAAAGAAGATCACCAGGGACAGGGAGTCACTTCACTCTTGAGGTAAGTTAATTTATTGTCTCACTGCCACCCTCCCCTCACTGCCACCCTCACCTCCCCCACTCACTGCCATCCTCCCTTCCCCCCATCACTGCCACCCTCCCCTCCCCCCATCACTGCCACCCTCCCCTCCCCCCATCACGGCCACCCTCCCCTCCCCCCATCACTGCCACCCTCCGCTCCCCCACTCAATGCCAGTCTGCCACCCTCACCTCCCCCACTCACTGCCACCCTCCCTTCCCCCATCACTGCCACCATCCCTTCCCCCCATCACTGCCATCCTCCCTTCCCCCCATCACTGCCACCCTCCCCACTCACTGCCACCCTCATCTCCCTCCACTCACTGCCACCATCCCCTCCCCCACTCAATGCCAGTCTGCCACCCTCACCTCCCCCACTCACTGCTACCCTCCCCTCCCGCAATCACTGCTACCCACACCTCCACTCACTCACTGTCACCCTCACCCCCACACAAAGTCATCCCCTTTACCATGCCACACTCACATCTATCCCTGCTAATCCTGTATCACACTCCCCTCCAACAACGTTGCCACACTCACATTAATACATCCAATCCTGTCACACTCAACACCTTTCGCTCTGCCACACTCACCATGTCATAATAATCCCTCAATCCTGTCACACTCCATCCTCCAACCATGCCACACTAGCACCAAATGCTGTCACACTCACTGATTCACACTTCAACCATGTCACACTGAACCTGAATATTAATCCTCCTTAAAGGGACACTCCAGGCACCCAGACCACTTCTGCCCATTGGAGTGGTCTGGGTGCCAACTCCCACTACCCTTAACCCTGCAAGTGTAATTATTGCAGTTTCATAAACTACAATATTTACCTTGCAGAGTTAACTCCTCTAATGGCGGTCTTCTAGACTAGACAGCCACTAGAGGACACTTCTGTGTTTATAGCACATGAAAAGTGTGCTATAACGGCACAAGACGTCCTCACGCTATGTGAGGACCTCCAGCGTCGCTGAAATCCCCATAGGAAAGCATTGAAAGCATTTTTAAATTTTTTCCTATGGGGAGGTCTAATGCGCGTTTGTTTGTGTGCGTCTCCCCCGCCGACGGCTGCGCATGCTCTATAGGTCTCCCCGTCTGATGTCGGTGGGGGAGGAGCGTGAGTGGATCCTGACCCAGCGCCGAGGGACATCGACGCTGGATACAGGTAAGTCACTGAAGGGGTTTTAACCCCCTCAGCAACTTGGGATGGGGGGTGGGAGGGAGAGGGGACCTGCAGTGTTTTCCTGGCACTGGAGTGTCCCTTTAACCCCTTAAAGGACCACTCTAGGCACCCAGACCACTTCAGCTTAATGAAGTGGTCTTGGTGCTAGGTCCAGCTAGGGTTAACCCATTTTTTTATAAACATAGCAGTTTCAGAGAAACTGCTATGTTTATAAATGGGTTAATCCAGCCCTCAAAGCCTCTAGTGGCAGCTCTTGCCCCGCGTGCGCATTCAGCCGAATGGGAGGAGAGGAGGAGGATCGGAGGAGAAGAGCTCCCCGCCCGGCGCTGGAGAAAGGTAAGTTTTAACCCCTTTCCTCTCCCCAGAGCCCGGTGGGAGGGGGACCCTGAGGGTGGGGGCACCCTCAGGGCACTATAGTGCCAGGAAAACAAGTATGTTTTCCTGGCACTATAGTGGTCCTTTAAGGACACATGACATGTGTGACATGTCATGATTCCCTTTTATTCCAGATGTTTGGTCCTTAAGGGGTTAAGCATGCGTGGGATATGCATAAGGCTATCCTAACTATAAGATAAGGCCAGGGACTAATGAAAGTATTTAGAAAATTGGGCAGACTAGGTGGGCCGAATGGTTCTTATCTGCCGTCACGTTCTCTGTTTCTATTAACACCCCTCATCCTGTTACACTCCCTCCTCCAACTATGTCACACTCATCCCCAAATCTTTCCCTGCCACACTCACCCTGTCACTTTAACCCCTTAAGGACCAAACTTCTGGAATAAAAGGGAATCATGACATGTCACACATGTCATGTGTCCTTAAGGGGTTAAGCCCCACATTCACCCCAATTCTGTCACACTCTACTTCTCTCATTCTGTCACACTCACCCCCACCCCTGTCTCTTTCACGCCCCTCGCCCTGTCACCAGTGGTGTATCCTGGTTTTGTGCTGCCCTAGGCAGGTACGAGCTTCCACTTGCTCACATGGTCCCAGACCATTTGTTCTGTTAGGGGCCCGGAAATTTCTGGTGGCGGCCCTGGTGGGTGGGCAGACTGATAGGTGTCCTGCGGCCGCATGGAGAGCTTGGATGGCGGCCGCAGGGGAAGCTCTTCTGGCAGCCACTGGGGGAGCACGCTGTTCTGTCTCTGCTCCCCCTCCCTCGCGTGCAGCTTAATGAGACCGGGGCTGGAATATGATATAATATGATATGTCATATTCCGGCCCCGGTCTCTTTCTAGCGCGCAAGGGAGGGGGAGCAGAGACAGAACAGCCTGCTCCCCTAGCGGCTGCCAGAAGAGCTTCCCCTGCGGCCGCCATCCAAGCTCTCCATGCGGCCGCAGGACACCCACATGTCTCCCCGGCCCCAGGTGCCGACGGCCCACCGGGAAATTTCCCAGTATCCCGGTGGGCCAGTCCGGCCCTGACCGCTATGGTTCCAGTCCGGCTACTTTAACGTTAAATTTGAAATTCACATTGAATAGTCTCTTTAGTAAATAACCTTGGACATCTTATATTAAATGGATTTTTATAAAGCAAAATTAACTGTCAAACTTAATCTCCTCTTAAAGGGATTCTATAGTGTTAGGAATACAAAGTTGTATTCCTAACATTATAGTGCCCTCTGGTCCCCCCTCCCTTGCAATTCATAGAGTTTTAAAAGCCTTTATTTACTTACCCGATTTCAGCGCTGATGTCCCTCGGTGCTGAGTCAGCACTCTCCCTCCTCCGACGACATCTGATGGGGGGACCTAATGCGCATGCGCTGCGAGAACATTAGGCCCTCCTCATAGGAAAGCATTGCCTCAATGGGGATTTCACTGAAACTGAATGTTCTAATGCAGAGCGTGAGGACATCCAGCATAAGTTAGGCGAGCCAGAGTAACCACCCAGAAACGCCTCTAGTAGCTGTTTATTTTTTTTAAACTGCAATATTTTACATTGCAGGACTAAGGGGGACAGGGACATTGCACCAAGATCACTCCAATGAGCTGAAGTGGTCTGGGTGGCTCTAATATCCCTTTAAAGGAACACTGTAGTATCAGGAATACAAACCTTATTCCTGACACTATAATCCTGAAGTGGCTGTTTAGGTAACTGCCTCCCCGCCCTCCAATTTCAATAAAAACTAGATTTTTACTCCCCTTTTCTCACACGCCTCCATGGCTGAGAGATCTTGATGGTCAATGTTTTCCCAGAGGAAAGGATAGGGTGGATATTGTAAATGCACGTCAAAAGGCTGCTCTGCGCCAATCAGCATCGCCTCATAGAGATGCATTGAATCAGTGCAACTCTATAGGGAACGTTTAGCGCCTCCATGCATTGCAATGTGTAGCACTGACTCAAGAAGCACCTCTAGTGGCCATCTGAGTGACTGAGGGAAGGTTTAAAAGTATCATGAAGCATTACTTTACTGAGAGGATTTTGGATCAGCTTCCATCAGATTTGAGTACTGATTCCTAGCACCCATTAACAGGGATTGCATACAAAGCCAGTCCAATTCTTACACTTTTGTTTTTGTAATACTGTATGTTTTAATGTTATCAGACACTTTTAGGTCTTTCTTTGTAACATTGTTTATCTTGAAATGACCATTGCATTGATTATTTTCTGTAATGCAAACCAACAAAAACTGGATAGTTATTTATTTATTTTTTTTTTTTTTAAACATTCTTAAAATTTAGGTTTCTTTGAAGCCCACAGAGATGAATGGACAGGGGCATTTCCCCGTGGCTTGGATAGCAATTTGCTCTAACAGCGAATCGAATCTTTCAGTGTTCAGTTACTAGTATAGGGGTTATACAACAGAGATGCAGAGAATGCTATTTATTTCTCCTCATTATTTGTAATATTTGTCCTTATTTTACTTTCTCCGAAAGACTGATTCCATTTTTAAAAATGTTCATGTCTAAGTTTAGTGGATTTACAGTTCTTTAATCTAATTTAGGTTAATAAAAATAATAAATATGGAGTGTTCCTGTAAGCAATGCAAGTAGCAGGGAATGATTTTGTTGATTGGGTTTATTCTTAAAACACACTCTGCAATTAGAAGGTTAACTGCTTGGTGACCAGGGTAATGTTCATTTATTATGTTTGAATGGAAATTTATTTCAGATGGTCAGCATACTTAGACTTGGATATTAAGATAGTGTGGAATGTGCGCCTACAATCAATCGGAATAATATTTGTCTATAAACACATTAATCTCATTTTTCCATTTCACAAACAAAACTGAAAGTTATCAAATCCACAAAGTCATTTCATGTGACAAGTTACAAAGACATAAGGTGTAACAATGAGTCATAGACCTGAGTCAGGTGCCGGAATATGATCTTGAACTATGGTTCTACATATTTTACTTAATAACTTAGAGATTTGGGGTGTTATTCAAAGAGCACCAATTTTCAAACTAGGGCAAAATTTCATGAATTTCAAAGTCAAAATAGTTAAACTGGAAGAATTTTCTAATTCAGCTATGCTTTCCATTCAGCTACTGTGGTTTTAAATTTGAAATTCACTTTGAATTCTCACTTTAGTAATCGGTGTTAATAAACCGCAGTTCACTATTACTTAAACCCCTAATGAATTGTATAGCAAGGGGAGAAGACCACGCAATAGGATATCAATTCTTTAAATGCATTTAGGGACATATCTCCCAAGTGTACACAGTGGTAGAGAAACTGAAGCGCCAAGTTCTTTCCAAGTTTCTCTATTCTGTCATAAGGATAAGTCAAATTTAAATATCCTGCAAAGGGGTCCTGCTCTCCTGGATGACAGAATCGAGGAACTTGGGAAGAACTTGGTGAGATCTTAACTTTACATTGCCCATGGAGAACTGATGATTTAGCTGGGGACTTTTTTTCTATGCTTATGCACATTATTTTATAGACATTTTGTTTCTTTTTTTTTTTTTTTTTTATTCTTTATTTTTTATTCGTGCATGGAGTAACAGTAAAGCGTACAGCGCCACAACAGCTGCTGCAAGCGGTTTGTCATCATTTCAACATGTGGCTTGTTATACAGCACGATTTTTATATTTTAGAACATGAAAATAACAAGATGTAGGCAGTTGCATAAAAATACAAACCGTGGTAAACCTGCGATTTAAATTATGAAACACTCTGAATTATTATGTCTAAGGCAGTAACATATTTTTTCCTTTTTTATAAAAAAAAATTCTTCTCAACATACTTTTCTGGAGGATACATAGTGAGGCTATGATCAAGTAATATGGCTGCTATGTTGTTAATAAATATGCATTGAGGCTCTATGAGAGGATATCTGCCTGGATTTTGGTTGATATTGTGTACCTTCTTTATACTTTGTTTTATTGATGTTGTTTACACTCACTAGGTGTGGGTTGAGGGCAGAGGAGCATTTGCACTTTCAATATATTGTATTCAGTACTTACTCTGACGTGCACTTTCCAACATTATGGCAATACATGTGCATAAAAATTAAATAAAATAAAAAAGAGCGTGGTAACATTTCTAAATTTGTATTATTTTCTGGAGGTTGTTTGAAGTGGGTGACCGAGATACCTACACCTTGGTTCAGAAGAGTGCCATTTTATTATTGCTTTTAATTTCATTGTCAGCCAGTCCACACCAGTTTTGTTCCCCTACATCCCTCTTAAATTTCCATACTTAAGCAAGAGCATGTGAAGAGTAGTAAAAAACAAAACAAAAAAAATCAATGGCCTATACCATTACAGCATTAGACCCTTGCTTAGTGGTCTGCTGCCATAAACTTTTAGGTGCACTGTACTAATATGCCTCCTTAGACAGCCTTGCAGCGATGCACCCAATGTCAAGGATCACTAAGACAAACTGAAGAATATTGGGTAGCAGATGAGCAAGGCAATATGTGACGTGCAGAGAGTGGGACTGTGACATGGTAATGTAGGGAGAGGATTGAGTTGCAAATAATATCATACTTTCATACACAGGCACACTACACAGAAATATCCCTGCAGTTACATATTGACATTTCACACAAATCTCCTGCATATATATACACATCAATTCAGCAATATGCATAAATATTAAAACTCTGAACACAGGCGTTGGCCCAGCCAAGACAGTGGGAAGAGTGTTGAATTGAAAGGGTTAATGACACCAGACCCCTGGTTACCTGTTGCTTGTCCCAGCAACCACTAAATTAACCCCTGCAATTGCTTCTACACTAACACCCTAGTACACACTTTACTGCCACCACCAAGACTTTATATCCGGGCGTCTTAGGTTACCCCACACACAATAGAATTATAGTATCACAACCTTACTTTTACTGATCAGACATTTATAATTAACCCTTTTGGTAACGTGTTTACCTGAGCTTTCCTCAGAGGAGTGAGTTTATAGAGAAGCCTCGTCCTCTCTCCCCAGCGGCAGAGCGAAGTGCAGGGAGAGGAGAGCCCTGTCTCCCTTCCACAGCAGCAGGACAATGTATTGGGAGTAGAGACAGTCGGTCTCCCTCCCCAGCGGCTGAAAGTGTGTAAGGGAGAGGAGCCTGTTACTCCCTCTCCCCAGCGGCAGCTAAGCCCAAAAAGGGAGACAAAAAGCTCCACACCAGTGCAGATGGGACCGTAGTCCTGTCCTGTCCCCCAGCAGCAGCAGAGATGTTTATCCAAAGGGGAGGCAGTCTGTCTCCCCCTCCAGCAGCAGCACCAGGTCTAGAGAGAGGAGCCTACTACCCCTTCTTTCCAGCTGGGCTCAAACCAGGCTACTCCAGCTGAAGCGCGGGCACCAGGGCAGAGTACCGCTGGTCTCTGCCCACTCAGCAACCCACAGATCTGGAGTGCCAGTACCTCACACAACCGTGGTGGAGCCCCTGGACAAAGGCAAGCTACACATTTCCCCATGTGTAGTAACCATTTATTGTGGGTGGGTTGCTGGACTAACCAAGGCACTGACTGACAGGAGGTCAGATGCCTTCTTATTCATTTTGGGTAAGGGGAGAGATGTGGCAAAACCAACCTCACCACTGGGCATTGGAGAAGCCTGGTTGCTCGCCCCACATTTAAAACCGTTGCACAAATGGAGGGACCACCTGGGCAAGGAGTGTGCCGGTGATTTACCTCCCAGAAGCTGCGGTTAACCGCAGCTTAGTTGTATAGCCGAACACATGGCAGCGGTCATCTTAACCTCCCTTCTCTTGTAATTACATGGACACCGGGTCATCCGGCACTTTGTACATGTGAATGCTACCCCAGATAGCTAAGCCATGAAGCCCATTTGTGTAACGAAAGACTATGGGAAAGACTTTGGCTCCATGGCGATTGAAATGTATGTATGTGATCTGAGCGCCATTCGGTAATAATGTGCGCTCAGATCTAAGCTATCTGGGGATAGGTAGAATGTATATGTTTTATTCATTATTTGCAACATTGTGTATTTTTGTGTCTTTTTTACTAACATGTGCTCAATGGAGTTTTGCCTCTGTCCTTGGAGATAATTTGATTACTTCCCAATTATGTCCAGGATAAAGGGGAGGTATTGTAATGTACTGTGGGAGTGTTATAACCCTGTATGCCTGTGATTGGTCATTTTACCATTTGTGTCCCAGTCTTCCATCTGGTCCCCTCGGGGAGTGTCCACCTGGTGGAAGACCTGCATAAATACCGGGCAGGTAGCCCTATTAAACCAGATCACTGCTTGACGCTCAACATGGAGCCTTGTCTCGTTCTTGGGGGGATTTATTGTATGCTGTGCCAGTTCGACTGCTAGGAGTGTAAACCTATTCGTATGTTTTTTCCTGTTCGGCTGTTTACAGCATTCGTATGGTTCCGGTTCGGGAGTTTGGAGAATTCCTATGGTTTCCTGTTCGGGAGATTGGTGTCTTCAGTAGCTGTCTGTGTATCTGGAAGGGAATATCTCCTAAACTGTGTTTAACCCCTTTTATGCCTGGGGGTGCCATTACAAGATTGTTATCCCAACATGTACAAAAACAACTGATAAGTTATTATTATTATTTTATTATTTATATAGCGCCATCAGATTCCGTAGCGCTGTACAATGGGTGGACTAACAGACATGTAATTATAACCAGATAACTGGACGTACAGGAACAGAGGGGTGGAGGGCCCTGCTCCATAAGCTTACATTCTAGAGGGAGTGTGGTATAGTGACACACAGGGTAAGTGTAGGGGTACGAAGTAGGTTGTTAGAAAAGTATTCACTGAGGGCTTAGTAGGTAATTTTTGACAGATGCAAAAATTGGGGGTTGGGGGATAAAAACCCGCTAACAGTTTAATTGATATGCTTTCTTGAATAAGTGAGTTTTCAATGATTTTTTTGAATAAGTGGAGACTGGGTGAAATTCTTACGGAGAAGGGAAGGGAGTTCCACAGAAGAGGTGCAGCCCTGGAGAAATCTTGGAGGGGAGCGTTAGGCGTCTGTCAGGGTGGCGGTCCGATGTCCGGAACCCAGACACAGTGTCCAGGCGGCGGTGCGGGACCGGGACCCAGTATGCCTGATGTTCAGAGTAGGAGTCACAGTGTGGAGGTGGATTAACAGGGTCTGGTGCAGGGTAACCGCACGCCCCCTGGTGTTGAGCACCAGCGTTTGTGCAGCCACATACCAAGACCCAGAATTAGCTTCAGCGGATACCAGGAACTAGGAGCTTGGAAATTAAGCAGACCTCCCAGGAGCTGAATAGGGAGGCTCTGCAGCAAGATTGTATCCAGTACTAAAAACAAGGCTAGACTAGGGATAGGCACCAAACATGAAAACAAGACAGAACTAGTAGAACCCAGAACCAGAGAAGGATAGTAAGCTAAACCCAGAACATATACACAAAACATGAGGAAAACATGAACATAACTTGGGCAAGACTGGACAGGACTGTACATGGACTGGGTATACAAACTAAAACAAGACAAGTTAACATAGGCAAAACAAGAGGAGAAATAACTAAGTACTACATATGGAAATTATGGGGATTTAGTCACACTATATGATCATACAAGCCTGCTAACAACGCCAATGTACCCCATATCTGGCAGGTCCTACACTGCCTAATGTATACTAAAACTGCAAGAAAAGGCAGAAGCCTTGAGGAGCTGAACACTGAACACTGAAACAGGAACAAGGAAGGGACGAACTATAGGAATGAACCCAGAAATCCCAGCATAAAGTAAAGCAGACACAGACTAGAAAACCAAAAAACCAAGGAAAACTAAGCAAAAATAGCAAAAAGAGTACTGGATACCAGAAGCCAAGGCCAGACATCTCCACAGAACAGAGCAGGACGTGACAGCGTCTTGGTGATCAAGTAATTTTTGTCTACATAGACTCTGATTTGAATAGAACAATTTAAAAATGTGTATACCGTATATACTCGAGTATTAGCCGAGTTTTTCAGCACATTTTTTGTGCTGAAAAACCCCAACTCGGCTTATACTCGAGTCAATTGTCTGTATTATGGCAATTTGCATTGCCATAATACAGACAGGGGCTGTGGGGGCTGCAGAGAGATGTTACTTACCTCTCCTGCAGCTCCTGTCAGCTCTCTCCTCCTCCGCCGGTCCGTTCAGCTCTTCTGTCAGCTCACAGTGTAAATCTCGCAAGAGCCGCGGCTCTCGCGAGATTTACACTGGGAGCTGACCGAGGTGCTGAACGGACCGGCAGAGGAGGAGAGAGCTGACAGGAGCTGCAGGAAAGGTAAGTAACATCTCTCTGCAGCCCCCACAGCCCCCTCCTACACAGTGCCCATCCACTGGACCACCAGGGAAGGAGAGCCCCCCTCCCTGACCAGCTAGCAAGCAGGGAGGGGGGACGAAAAAAATGCATATATATATTAATAATAATAAAAAAATAATAATAATAATTAAATAAATAATAATTAAAAAATAAAAATGCCCACCCCCCACCAAGGCTCTGCATCACACTCTGCATTACACACACACATACACACACTGCATTCACACACACACACTGCACTCATACACACACACACTGCATTCATGCACACACACTGCATTCATACACACACACAGCACTCATACACACAGCATTCTCATACACACACTGCACTCATACACAGCATTCATACACACACACAGCATTCATACACACACACAGCATTCATACACACACACTGCATTCATACACACACACTGCACTCATACACACACACACTGCATTCATACACACACACACTGCATTCATACACACACACACTGCACTCATACACACAGCATTCTCATACACACACACACTGCACTCATACACACATCATTCATACACACACACTGCATTCATGCACACACACTGCATTCATGCACACACACTGCATTCATGCACACACACTGCATCCATACACACACACTGTATTCATACACACACACAGCATTCTCATACACACACACTGCACTCATACACACAACATTCATACACACACACAGCATTCATACACACACACTGCATTCATACACACACACTGCACTCATACACACACACACACTGCATTCATACACACACACTGCATTCATACACACACACTGCATTCATACACACACACTGCACTCATACACACAGCATTCTCATACACACACACACTGCACTCATACACACACACTGCATTCATACACACACACTGCATTCATACACACACACTGAACTCATACACACACACTGCACTCATACACACAGCATTCTCATACACACACACTGCATTCATATACACACTGCACTCATATACACACTGCACTCATACACACACTCTGCATTTGCATACACACACACTGCATTCTCATACACACACACTGCATTCTCATACACACACACTGCATTCATTATATACACACACTGTAAATAAATATTCAATTAATATAATTTTTTAAGGATCTAATTTTATTTAGAAATTTACCTGTAGCTGCTGCATTTCCCACCATAGTCTTATACTCGAGTCAATAAGTTTTCCCAGTTTTTTGGGGTAAAATTAGGGGCCTCGGCTTATATTCGGGTCGGCTTATACTCGAGTATATACGGTAACTTTTTCAATAGTGATGACTGCACTCCTCGGTCTTGATGTAAAAATCAATTCTGCTTTATTAAATATACATTAAAAAAAGATCAATGTTTCAGCCCCACTCTGGGCTTTCTTCAGGATCAAAGGTTACACATATTACACAAATACATACTGTGCTGACTTATATACTATAAGGGAAACAAATAATGAACTCACCACAGTTGTCGATACCTCCCGATCGGCGTCCCACTGTTCACAATGCGCATGTGCATAACCAGCCAATTGAGACTGCTCTGTGGCATGACGTAGCACGCATCACCTCAGCAACCTGAATACACATTGCCGCGCTGCCATGGTGATTTGTAGACGCCATGCGGGCTGTATACTAACACACCGGTCTATTAAAAAGCAGATCGGTGCGCAACTGTTATTGGAGAGAAAATGGATAAAAATTCAAGTGTAAAGCATCATTATTAAATGCATGTTGTGTATACACACAAGGTCGGATTAAGAGCACAGTGGGCCTGGTGCTGACAATTATGATGGGCCTAATTACGGAATCTTATCGACCAAAAACACTAAAACATTCATACTTCCCAAGCGTCATGTATCTGATGGAGATGGTGCTGGAGGGAAACTCATAGGATGCAGCTATAAGAAAACACATACTCTATGCTAATCTCTCTCTAATTTATGCTTTCATCTTTCAAGTAAATCCATAACCCCTAACAGCAGTGTCCAGTGAAGCAGGAAGTCAATGGGCGGGGTAAAAGGGTGGGCCACTGGTGCGTATCACGTGACCAGACCTGCCAAAAGGGGAGAACATGCCCCAAAAGGGGACATGTCTGTCCAAAGAATTTGAAGGACAGCCTGGCATGAATGCATGTCAGGCTGCCCGCCAATCATGGAGGCTGTCCAACTAAGGGCATTGTCAGGATCCCACGGGCAGCTGCGAGGGGAGGCTGCAGTCCGCTCGCGGCACTCACCCTCCAGCCGTCCGCGGTCCCCTCCCAGGCGTGCGCTCGGTGGGCGGCATCCTCCCAGCCATGGATGCCGCCCGCGTCTTCCTCTACATCCCCCAGCGGCAGCATGCATGACGCTGCACGCTGGGAGACCGCCCATTTTATTAAACGCCGGGGTCAGCCACCTGACCCGGCGTTAAAGGCACAGTGCCTCAATCACAGTGGGAGGTCTAGATATCTCCCACGTGTGATTGTTAATTCTGATTGGAAATTAGCAAATCAGAATTAACCTAATGATTTATATACTTACCTTTCCTCTTCCTCTCTGCCCTGTTGTGGTCTTTGCTTGTTAGTACTGCTACTGAACTTGTGTTTCTGGTTACGTACTCTCTGGCTTGTTTATCTGACTTTGTGACTTTCTCCTACCCCTTGACCTCGGCTTGTTTCTCGTTATTCTGTCTTCTGGTTCCCCTTACTCGGCTTGTCTCCTGACTATTCTTTGTGTGCTTAACCCGGCCACTCTAAGGTCCGGTACTGCACCTTTTCTGTGTGTGTGTTAGCGTGTCTGGTTCCCAGAATCGTGACAGCCATACTATGCAGGCAGCACCCTGAGCTTGACATAAATGCGTCTAATGATGCGCTCACGCCATGCTTTCTAAGGACTGTCCCCCTAGCACTTGCTGGTCCACTTGTCTCCTTACCTTCTTACTAGCAGGCAGAAGTTCCTGGTATATAGTCTGAGACAGAGAAAAGGTGTATGTAGTGAGTGTAGAAGAAATGTGACATGCCACAGTGTTAGAGAGACCAACGTCTGCATTACCTAAACTAATTTTATTGTCAGCCAGTTCACACAAGTTTTGTTCCCATACATCCCTTTTAAGATTCCATACTTAAAGAGACACTATAGTCACCAGAACAACAACAGCTTATTTTATTTGTTCTGGTAAGTAGAATCATTCCATTCAGGCCTTTTGCAGTAAACACTGTCTTTTCAGAGAAACTAACTCCACTGGCCACTCTTTAGATGGCTGCTAGAGCTGCTTTCTGGGGCAGTACTGCCTAGTGTGCATCACTGCCATTCAGTGTCTCCACCCTCTGCATGCAGACACTGAACTTTCCTCATAGAGATGCATTGATTCAATTTATCTTTAAGAGGAGATGCTGATGGGCCAGGGCTATGTTGGACTTGTGCTGGCTCTGCCCCTGATCTGCCTAGTTGACAGTCTCAGCCAATCCTATGGGGAAGTATTGTAATTTGCTCAGACCACCACTTCTGATGATGTCAGCAGACAGTCAGTTCAGAGGCAGAGCCAGCAGCTGCAGACTTGAATACAAGTAATATTTTACTATATTTAGGGAGGCAAGAAGGGGCCATGATTGTGTTCCTGACCCTATAGTGCTCCTTTAAGCAAGAGTATGTGAAGAGTAGTTAGGGTTGCCACCTTTCTTGGAAAAAATACCAGCCTTAATCATTTGTATAATTAATTAGTTATGCGTGACATCACATGATGTAAATCACAAGGAGTGATATCAGAGAAAATTCTGTAAAATCACCAACAAACTACACAGTTTGATTCTGCTGTATAGATGGATTGCTCCCAGTGTCTCCCTTTCTCCCAGTGTCTGTCTCACAAGTCACCCAGTGTCTCAGTGTCTCTATGTATCACAGTGTCAGTGTCCCCATGTCGCCCAGTCCCCTAGTCTCCCAGTGTCTCAGTGTCCCAATTTCTCCCAGTGTCCCAATGTCTCAGTGTGTCCCCATGTCATTAGAATACTGGGGACACAGTGAGACATGGGGACACAGAGAGACATGGGGACACTGGGAGACATGGGGACACAGACATTTAGGTAAACTGGGAGAAATGGGGACACTGAGACACTAGGGACAAAGACAGTGGGAGACATGGGGACATTTGAAACATCTGAATCTGAAACATTTGGGGACACTAAGACACTAGGGACACAGAGACATGGGAACACAGACACTGGGAGACTAGGGGACACTGGCTGGGAGACAGACACTTGGGGACACTGGGAGACATGGGGACAGTTGTGGACATAGACATGGGGACACTGGGACATATAGGGACACTGGGACACATGGGGACACTAGGCACACTGAGAGACATGGGACACAGACACTGGGAGACTTGGGGACACTGAGACACTAGGGACACTGGCTGGAGGACATGGGGACACTGGGACATAGTGTCTCTGTGTCCCAATGTCTCAGTGTCTCCCAATGTCCCTATTTCTCACAGCGTCCCCATGTGTCTCAGTGTCCCCATGTCTTCCAGTGTCCCATAGTGTCTCAGTGTCCCCAGGTCTCCCAGTGTCCCCTAGTGTCTCAGTGTCCCCATGTTTTCCAGTGTCCCCAAGTGTCTGTGTCCCCATGTGTCCTAGTATCTGTGTCCCCTAGTGTCTCAGTGTCCCCATATGTCCCCTAGTGTCTCAGTGTCCCAGTGTCCCCATGTGTCCTTGCTGCCTTTCCCCCCATCCCTCACTTACCTGAGCTGTAGAGCTGCTGTCTGGACTCTCTGTGCTGTGTAGATGCTCCCACACAGATCAGTGAGTAGAGAGAGGCAGGGATATGCTGTAACTTCCTATCCCTGCCTCTCTCCACACACAGTGACCCCTACTGGCCAGTGCTGGTATTGCAGAGTAATCTCCTTTTATTCTGAGAAAAATACCTGCATTTGTATTGCCGGTATTACTGCAATACCGGCATGGCCAGGCAGCCTCACATACCGGCTGTGCCAGTAAAATACCAGTCAGGAGGCAAACCTAAGAGTAGTGTGTAAAAAATATATATTTTTTTATTTTTTTATTTTTTAATTTTTTAAATGGGCCTGGGCCTGGAGCTGCAGCTCCATCAGCCCCTGTGTTAATCCGGCCCTGCCCCTAGTGTCACCATGTGTCTCAGTGTCACCATGTCTCCCTGATGCCTTTCCCCTCATCCCTCATATGCTGTAACTTCCTGTCCCTGCCTTTCTCCATACACAGTGACCCCTACTGACCGGTGCTGGTATTGCAGATTAATCTCCGTTTATACTGAGAAAAATATTTGTATTGCCGGTATTACTGCAATACCATCACGGCCAGGCAGCCTCAAATACTGGCTGTGCCTTAAAATACCAGTCAGGTAGCAAACTTAAGAGTAGTGTGTAAAAAAACAAAACAAAAAAAAACATTTTTTTTAATTTTTTTTTAAATGGGCCTATTCAATGGGCCTGGGCCTGGAGCTGCAGCTCCATCAGCCCCTATGTTAATCCGGCCATGTATACACATGTACCTTGTAGATATATGATCCATTATGTTTTACTTAACTTAACAACCTATGTGTGTCACTAATCGAAACATACTAAGTGCACTGCTTGAAATTTAGTGATTTGTTGTGCTTACTATGCTCAATGCAAATGTGTGGCTGAAAAATCCTAATTATAAAGTGCCTAAATATATAATATATTGTGATAAAGTGCCAGTGCAAACTCTGTCTAAAAATCTATTTAGAAGTGATAGACCTATTATAATAGTTCATTGGTTACTATAAAGTGCTGCGTGTACCAAAGATGTGTTAGTTGCTATTTATCGTCTCAAACAAGAGACTATTGAAAAGTAATACATCTAGTGTGCACTACCACCATGTAATAGCTAAAAGAGAGTTGTGCTCTAGTTCAATATCACCATAGGCTAAATATTAGATAATGTGACATGATATTAATAATAATATAATAAAGTGCATACAGTTAAGAAAAAACTAAATATACTCAAATACCTATTAAAAGTTAAAAATTGATATAAAACAATATCTAAATCACTATACAAGATCTGAACAATATATATATATATACAGGGAGTGCATAATTATTAGGCAAATTAGTATTTTGACCACATCATCCTCTTTATGCATGTTGTCTTACTCCAAGCTGTATAGGCTCGAAAGCCTACTACCAATTAACCCCTTAAGGACCAAACTTCTGGAAGAAAAGGGAATCATGACATGTCACACATGTCATGTGTCCTTAAGGGGTTAAGCATATTAGGTGATGTGCATCTCTGTAATGAGAAGGGGTGTGGTCTAATGACATCAACACCCTATATCTGGTGTGCATAATTATTAGGCAACTTCCTTTCCTTTGGCAAAATGGGTCAAAAGAAGGACTTGACAGGCTCAGAAAAGTAAAAAATAGTGAGATATCTTGCAGAGGGATGCAGCACTCTTAAAATTGCAAAGCTTCTGAAGCGTCATCGAACAATCAAGCGTTTCATTCAAAATAGTCAACAGGGTCGCAAGAAGCGTGTGGAAAAACCAAGGCGCAAAATAACTGCCCATGAACTGAGAAAAGTCAAGCGTGCAGCTGCCAAGATGCCACTTGCCACCAGTTTGGCCATATTTCAGAGCTGCAACATCACTGGAGTGCCCAAAAGCACAAGGTGTGCAATACTCAGAGACATGGCCAAGGTAAGAAAGGCTGAAAGACGACCACCACTGAACAAGACACACAAGCTGAAACGTCAAGACTGGGCCAAGAAATATCTCAAGACTGATTTTTCTAAGGTTTTATGGACTGATGAAATGAGAGTGAGTCTTGATGGGCCAGATGGATGGGCCCGTGGCTGGATTGGTAAAGGGCAGAGAGCTCCAGTCCGACTCAGACGCCAGCAAGGTGGAGGTGGAGTACTGGTTTGGGCTGGTATCATCAAAGATTAGCTTGTGGGGCCTTTTCGAGTTGAGGATGGAGTCAAGCTCAACTCCCAGTCCTACTGCCAGTTTCTGGAAGACACCTTCTTCAAGCAGTGGTACAGGAAGAAGTCTGCATCCTTCAAGAAAAACATGATTTTCATGCAGGACAATGCTCCATCACACGCGTCCAAGTACTCCACAGCGTGGCTGGCAAGAAAGGGTATAAAAGAAGAAAATCTAATGACATGGCCTCCTTGTTCACCTGATCTGAACCCCATTGAGAACCTGTGGTCCATCATCAAATGTGAGATTTACAAGGAGGGAAAACAGTACACCTCTCTGAACAGTGTCTGGGAGGCTGTGGTTGCTTCTGCACGCAATGTTGATGGTGAACAGATCAAAACACTGACAGAATCCATGGATGGCAAGCTTTTGAGTGTCCTTGCAAAGAAAGGTGGCTATATTGGTCACTGATTTGTTTTTGTTTTGTTTTTGAATGTCAGAAATGTATATTTGTGAATGTTGAGATGTTATATTGGTTTCACTGGTAAAAATAAATAATTGAAATGGGTACATATTTGTTTTTTGGTAAGTTGCCTAATAATTATGCACAGTAATAGTCACCTGCACACACAGATATCCCCCTAAAATAGCTAAAACTAAAAACAAACTAAAAACTACTTCCAAAAATATTCAGCTTTGATATTAATGAGTTTTTTGGGTTCATTGAGAACATGGTTGTTGTTCAATAATAAAATTAATCCTCAAAAATACAACTTGCCTAATAATTATGCACTCCCTGTAGCTATAGAATATTACTCAAGCTGGATGTAAATAGTAAATTATAAAAATGAATGGAAGATCATTAAGTCCTCTGGGAGATACTGTATGTAGTTCATATATCCAGTAGGCTCCCCTATTAAGTAGAGCTCGACCTCGATCACCTCCTCTTCTGGATTGTGGTATAAAATCAATAGCCATGAAGAGGACAGAGGATGTTGTTTAGCCAAAAAATGTTTTGCTACCGGGCCGCCTTATCCGAAATACCGTCTCTGTAGGCCAGTCGAATGCTGGAGCGATGTCCTCGTATTCTTTCACATAAAGGGGTTTCAGTTTTTCCCACATAATTAAGGCCAAAAGGGCATGTCAACTTATATACCACAAATTATGTTTTTCTCATGATGGTGTACCTAATTTCATACCTTTTGTTGGTATGTGGATGGTTAAAATACTTGGCTTGTAACATATGTCCACATGTAACGCAACCTAGACAGCGTACACAACCGCGGCTAACTGTCTTGGATGTATTAGTATAACTGGATCTGTCACCAACATATCTTTCAAATTCTTATTGCATTTAAAACATATGAGTGGAGCCTCCTTAAAGACCTTAGGGAGTGTATCGTCCGTGGAAATCATTTGCCAATTGTCCCTAATAGCTCTGGCTACCAAAGGTGATTGTTGATGAAAGGTCATTGAAAATACCAATTTCTGTGGGGTTACAACCTTCTGAGGTGCTTGTGGCATCCTGGCTTCACTCAATGCTCGCTCGAGGATATTGTCTTTGTAGCCACGGTTTAGAAATTTCTGGTACATTTCCTTTAACTGTCTTTCCATCATCTCAATGCTTCAGTTATTTCTGATCACACGTAGGAACTGTGCTTTGGGAAGATAATTTTTAAGTGCTCTAGGGTGTACATTTTGGGCATGTAGGAGCATGTTGCGGTCTGTGGGTTTGGAGTACAATGAGAATTCAATTTCTCGTTCTCCAACTCTCAATTCTAGGTCCAAATAATGTACTTTTTCTTGGCTGATGTTTGCCGTTAATTTGACTGGTGAAGGAAGATTATTCAATTTTTCCACCATATCAGTTGCCTCTGCATGTGTACCTGACCAAATAATAAGCAAATCATCAATATAACAAAAGTATTGTACAATATGTCTGTGATAATATATATCGCTCTTCATATACATACATATAAGAGTTCGCATACATGGGGCCCATTGCCGCCCCCATGGATGTGCCGGCCACTTGCAAGTACCACTTATCTTCAAACCGAAAATAATTATTTTGGAGCGTCAACATTAGTAGCTCGAGTACGAACTCAATAGGTGGACCCTGATAATTTTTGGCTTGTGTCAGCACAGTTCTCATTGCATCGACTCCCTCTCATGGGGGATTATTGTATAAAGACTTGCGACATCCATAGTTATTAAAACCAATTTTCGTCCATTGACTTGTATCTTTGACAATTTAGTAAGTAGAGTCTGTGTCTTTTTAACACAAGTGTGTAGTTCTTCAACTGGCCCTTTCGAGATCGGTTCAAGGATACCATCTACAGCAGATACTATAGGGTGCCCAGGTGGCTTTTCTGAATTTTCATGTATCTTAGGGATGCTGTCAATTATGGGCGTCCGTGCATGAGATTTATGTAAAAATTGATAGAGTTGGATGTCAATGTATTCTGCCGTTAATGCCAACGAGAGTATGTCCTCTATTTTAGATTGAATGCCTTTTGTGGGGTCACTTGGTAACAATTTATATGTATTTGGATCGGAGAGTTGTACCTGTAGTTCTTCGGCATAGTATTGATAATTCATAATCACTATGCCTCCTCCTTTATCCGCTGCCCTGATGACAATGGAAGGGTCATCCGCTAGTTCATTAATAAGTTTCCTTTGGGGGGGCGGAGCCTAGCATCCAGGCTGAGCGGACGTGCCAGGTCTAAGCTCCTGCACAAAACACTAGATTTTAGGGGTAAATACCCCAACACCTGGCGCAAATCCATCCGAGAGGGGCATAGTCATATGGGGAACACCCGGGCACATCTTCGGATACCCAAATCACTAGGCTGCCTGCCCGGGAACCCCATCTACGGAAACCGGGGCCTACAGGACAGAGAGAAGGGGGAGACGGCCGCTCTCCTCTCCCCCTGCCTGCCACAAAACCATCTCAACCCTCGAATCTCCTACCCCCCCCCCCCCCCGGGACCGGCGGGGGATATCCCGGTCCTCACTGTGTGCCAGGAGAGACACATTTATATTGATTACCACGAAGCAGACGTGCTCCAGGGCCGGCGACACATGAGGCATGTACAAGATGGTGGCTGAGTACTCACCACAACAGCGGTTCCATCCCCAAAAGCAAAGCACAGACAGCGGCACCAACCTCACAAGGTGCATTGACGAGCTGTTCGCCAAATTCTGGGAGAAGCTGCAGCTCCGAGCTCAGAATGCAAAGGCAAGAAAGCAAACCCCCAGGAGAGCAGGTGAGAGGGGCAGCCGATAGAAAGGGGAACACCCTTAGGCACGGCACCGGATCGCTCACGAACACTCACCCACCACGGCCCACTACAGCCATCCGACGACTCACCCCTACAGCCTTACCGGCATCCAGAGTCTAGTGAGAAGACACGCTCCACGGGAAATCGGGGCCCGATACCGAGCCGCAACCCCCCGCTGCTGGCAGCCACTGACACTCCCACTCGACGCCATAACAGACAGAAGAATCAGGAATGCCAAGCACCTGCACAGTATTACAGATGTCTCCAAGCCCGACCTGAAACTTCAGCCACAAGGAGGACACGCTCCCGTTGGAGCAAACTGCGATGGCACGGCTTTGGAACGGCTGAACAGGGGCCTACCCTGTCGCATGCTGAGGCGGGGACCAAGTTTCCAGACTGAGATGCTGTGAGACAAGATGCACACGGACTTCTGCCTCACCCTCTGGACCCTGTGCAGTGCTACACCATTTTGGGGGTCAATATCTTACCAGCTACTGGTGTGGGCTAAGTGACTTATAACACACCACATAGTTACCCAGCTTGCTGGGGATATTAGGAGCACAACTGTTGAAACACCTCCATGTCTGACAAAGCGAACACCACATACCCACACATATACTCAATATAACTAATGCCGTAGAAAGATAGCACAACTTACAGATTAACATGATGTGCGGTGCCTCAGACGGAAGATAACATAATGTTACATGACAGTATAATACTAGCCATTCGATATACACCGCTGAGGTTTCACGGCATATCTGCCCTACACGCACTACTAGTACTGCGCATTACCTGCTAGAACTGTTTAAATTGTTTAAAATGATCTTATTTAGTTTTTCATGCCAATCATAGCCTTTATTGTTCAGTCTGTTTGACCTTATATTGTATATAATAATTGGATTTACATAGCTAATCGGATGAAGCGACTTACTCTAACCCATAAAACAAAGTAGTCCCTCATGGGAGGATATATAATGTTGATAACACTGTAATCTTGCGTCTATTATCAGATATATATGACTCTTTTTCTTCCTTTCTGTAATGCTCACTCAATGCTTCAATAAAACAAAGAATGAAAAAAAAAAATATATATATATATATATGTTTCCTTTGTTGTTTCGTGATGTTCTGTTCTGTGGTTTGTTACATTGCTGTGAAAAGATGTTTTGAGTTAGCTTATTTGTAGCTGCCAAGTATGTATTTATTGAGGCTTTATTAGACTGTGGGTCAAAAGTGGATTTACACTTGAATTGCTCTGTTCTTTGTCCTGTTGATTGTATCTTGCTGGTTCCTGTGCGATTAAAGTATTCTTTAAAGCGCACGGTTCTACCGAATTTAAATAGTTCCACGTTCCACACAAACTGATTAGAATAAGGAGTTGGAACAAAGGATAGACCCCGACTCAAAAGTTCAATTTCCTGGTGGTCTAATGTTTTATGTGAGAGGTTGAAGATGGGAACTACTTCCTGAGGGGTGGCTTGCCCCGCAGACCTGGTCTTGCCTTTATGCCCTCTCCTTGTTCTACTCCTTCGTGACCTACTGTGCGACTTCTGGTGACAGTGCCCGTGTTCTCTAAAAAAAGGTTGGTATCATGTCGTATGTCACTCTCAGAGGCTGATTCACCTGAAGTGATGTCTATGGTTGTTACCTTAGGGCACTGAATTCATTTACGTGGTCTCCGGAGTCTATGTTGTTTATCCCCTGTTAACCATTTGTATACTCTGTGTTCTTGGTAGTCTTGTGCTACTCTTTACATTTTTTGTCGTTTAAAGCAAACCAGTTTGTTTTTGTACTTCAAAAGTTCTTCTTGTAGTTTCTGTTTAAGTTGTGCTCCCTCTGGTGATGTTCCAGGTTCAGGATTTTTTGATTAACATCAATCATGTCAGTCCTAACATCTTGAATAATGATTAGCATTAAATCAAGGGAAGCTTTATTAAGGACATGGGTCCAATCTTTACACACTTTAGGATTAACCCGCCCAATGGGGGGTATATTAAGTATTCTGAACCCCCTTGGAATCCTTTTAGCCTTGTAGTAATCGGACAAGAACAGCCAGTGTAAATTCAAATCTGTGTATTTTTTGTGCAAACTTAACAATTTAAAGTAGATATATTTTGGAGTCCATTGCTGTGGTAACTGTAAACTAGAATGTTCCCATAATATTTTATTTGCTTCATCCTCAGAAAATTGCAGGGTCTCGGCTTGTTCCGAGTACCCACCAGCTTGTGAAAAAAAATTATCCATTAAAATCAAGACTGATCCACTTATAAAATAACAAGTATAGTGCTTAAGGGGCACATCCACTAAATGTTTGAATTATATAAAATAAGTTTTAAAATGTAGTCACTTTTTTATAAAGAATTTTATTTTGTTAAAAGAAAATAGGACAGATTTGCTTTTGGTAAAAAGGCAATTGCCAAGCGGTTTGAGTCCCACAGAGATGGGGGGAGTGCTGTACAAGTAGACATTATCATTGCAAGAACAATACTTTAGAAAATATATTTGGAAATATGAATGCAATTGGAGTACACACTGAAGATGTGCATTTCATGGAAACCAGATCCACTCTTTTCAAAACCCATTTCGAGATTATTGATTGAAGTTAAATTCGAATATGGAAAGTGCTGGTAAAAAAAGGGTAAACTGTTATACCAAAAGTCCATTAATAATCATTTTTATTATTATTTATTTTTCAATAACTTTTTCATTGCGAGTTTTCAATGGAATACAGTAGGTTTGCAACAAACTAGGTTTAAATAAAATCACACAATATATGTTACAAACACTGTCAAATCGAGTTTTGTGCAGTTGCCCAATACTTTTCTGGAACATCTGATTCGGTTGGATTGTGTTTTTTTGCAAGACTTTTTAGGCCCTGCTCTTTGTCCCAGTGAAAGAGAGAGAAAAAAAGGGGGGAGAGGCTTAGAAGAGCGAGGTTTTTCTTGCTACATGACAGCTGGCAGGGTGGTTTCAGGGTTCGTGATGACAAACGGAAGGTGATGTCACGATTATCCCTTATGGCTTGCAGGATGGGATTAAGGGCAAGAGCAGTGGTGAGAGGGGCAGCCCTGCCTGGTTCCATTGTGGATAGCAAAGGGGTCCAGTAGGGCCCCAGTTATGCAGACCCGAGCCAAAGGTGTGGTATATGGAGTCCATATCCAGGCATACATGTTTGGACCTAGCATGTACTAGCATATTTTTTTAGAAATCAAAAAGAAAACAAGAGAGAAGAACATATATGCAGTATCAAATATCCAGACACAGGCTTCACAGGTTATATAAGACGAAAACTGTCTGGTATGAAACTAGCATTATTGGTCGATAATGGTACAATACAAATAACTACATGAAAACAAAGCATGATATTGGCAATGACTAGTGAAGTCAAGTATACTGACTCATTTGTGAACACACAAGAATAAAGTTAAGCGGAAGACCACGTAAAGTCACATAGCAGGGTCACCGAATGCTGAGGCAAGTTATCACCGCTCTGCTGATTATATAGCCGAATAGTTCCAAACTTTCACTGGAATTAATATCACCATAAAACTGCTTAATGGAATGGGTTCCATGGCCAAGCAGCTGCATGCAAGCCTCACATAACCAAGTACATTGCCAAGCATTGGATCGAGTGGTGTAAAGCACGCCACCACTGGACTCTGGAGCAGCATGACTGTTCCCAGTGCACAAAGCAAGGTCCATAAAGACATGGTTGGATGTCTGGTGTGGAAGAACTTGACTAGCCCGCACCCAGTCTTGACCTCAACTACATCAAACACCTTTTGTTCTGCTGGGGCCCCAGAGTGTTCTGCTGGAACAGAGATGGCGAGCCAAGCTTCTCGTCCAACATCATTGCCTAACTTTACAAATTCTCTGTTGGATGAATGGGCAAACAATCCCACAGAATCACTCCAAAATCTTGTGGAAAGCCTTCCCAAAAGAGTGGAAGCTGTTATAGCTGCAAATGTGGGTTCCAACTACATATTAATGTCTATGTATTTAGAATGCATTTGTTGGTGAAATGGTCAGGATATTTACCGCACTGCTGTATACTCATACAGCACAAGCTGAACTGTAGAAGAGGTACGTTTTAACTTTGGGAAAAAATGTGCGGAATATTATACAAAATGTATCAAAATGATTAAGTTTGAAGCAAGCAATTTTCAAGTGTTTATAGACATTAGACAATGTAATCTTTTGTCTGCTTGACACATTAAGGGGAAGTGTACAGGAACAGTGTGTTCAAAAAATGGAATCTGCTAAGCAAGCAGACTTGTTCAACAAAAACAAATTAAAACAAGCAAGAAGGAAGACCAACACTTTGCGTGCTAAGTCATCATGTTTCCAGAGTAATTTTACACCTCCTCTTCTGTGTTGTGAGGTATTTTCAACAAAAAAATTCCAAAATACCTATGCAGGGGAGAATGTTTATCTTTTTCAGAGATACAAAATATACACTTTCTAAAGTAAAGTTTTTACTGAATGAAAGCTTCAGGAATACCCCAGAAAAAAAGGTTTCAGGAAAAAAAAAAAGAAAATCCATGTGAGTGGCCATTGCCAATTGGCACCACAAAATATTCTCTAAATTACACTTTCACTTACAATTCTTTACTCTCTCTTTAATAGACATCAGCTTGGAAAAAAACACTTACCTGAGAAAATCCGGAGCTCTGACAATCATATGCTGGAAATCTTCCAAAGATAATTTTCCATCATTGTCAACATCAGCCTCATCAATCACCTTGTCACATACTAGACACACTTCTTCTGGAGTTAGTTCATTCCTGGTAAGCTTATTAAGTGTCTTTTCCAAGTCTGATTTACATATGTAGTCATCATTATTGAAATCTGGATGAAAAATAACGTCACTACATTACATCACTACAGGCTAGTATGGTGGGAAACATGTCAGACACAGTGACTAGAAGAACTCAAATAATGTTTAGGTGCACAAACTGGGAACCATGTAAGAGCATCACTGGGAGAAAAGCAGTGCGAATGTTCTAAAAGTGAAGAAATCTACATGTTCCCCTTCTTTGGCCACATGTAATGAAAAAGAGGGGGGGGGAATAAATGTGTCTCTCTGTCTTCTTTTTTAAGCAATTATTATTTAATTCCTCGCCTTTTTAAACCCTAAAGCTCCTATCCCACTTTAAAGCCCCTGTCCTATTTCCCCATACCCTACAGTTGCTATACACCCATGCACAAACACACACTCACACAAAAACAACACGACTTTCCCTATGCTAACACACACTGTAGTCAATACACACACTCTACAACCCTCAATACACGCACACTCTATAGCCCCTATATACACAGCACACTCTGTAGACACACTACACACTGCACTCTAGATACACACACTGCAGTCCTAATATACACACTCTATATACAACCCCTAGAAAGACACCTCCACTACATCACATGAGCAAGTCCTACAGCCCCTAGACACACACACACTCTGCAGAGCCTGGACACACACAATTAACAGCCAGAGATACAAATACACTCTACAGCCCCTAACCACAAATAATACACAATAAACATACCCCTTCACATCCACCCCTTACACCACAAACAGTCCCCTCTACACACATGCAATCCCATAAAGCAGTCTCCAAACACATACAACATAATAGGCAGAATTCATACACATGCTAAACATCATTTATAAGCCCTTTCACAATTTTGTCCTCTGGTATCCGACTTATGGGGCCACCGGAGACAATTCACCAGTAAATTCAGCTCAATCATGTCATAACACAGTGCATTTTCCCCGTGCAAGAGGACGTCAGCAAGGCTCTGCACCTGGGATGCTCTGAAGAGACGTCAAACTTATTATACTAACTTTGAGGAAGCATGTTTGCCATTCATGAAGACATGACATGCCCTTAGGCCACAATAGCTCATTCAGGTCAATTCTGTTTGCAGT
Source organism: Pelobates fuscus (assembly GCF_036172605.1). Lineage (NCBI taxonomy): Eukaryota > Metazoa > Chordata > Amphibia > Anura > Pelobatidae > Pelobates > Pelobates fuscus. The sequence continues at coordinate 285,256,537 of NC_086321.1, read as the reverse complement.
TGGGCTATTTTGGCTTTAAATTTTAAGTTCACTTTGAGTTGACCTTACAATTTGCACATTAGTACATAACCCTGATAGTCTTATATTCCTTCTAGCTCCTTTGTTTTCTGCAACACTACATGCCCTATGAGTTAATGTTCTATCCAAATACAAACAATGTCAAGGCATTCGCTTACCATATATTTTAAATGCATAATATGCCTTTAGGTCTCTGGGCGCCATTTCACTGAGCACTGAAAACATATCTAAGAAGTCATCCAATGTCATATTTCCCTCACCGTCTTCTGAAAAAACCTCAGCTATACGCTGGCGGAAAGGGTTGTCCTACAAAAAAAAATCAATTATTTTTTTTTAATTTAAAGGGGAATTATCACCTCTCTAAAAATTCACAATTTAATGAAATATTGAAAACCACCTATAACACATTAGCCTTTTTTAATTTCATAAATAATTTTCTTTCAAATGTATATTAAAAGACTTAGTAAGTGACGATACACTTCAATCTAGGCACAATCCAGGGCATACAATGCGACAAAATAAAAAAACAGAAACAATTGTTTCTGTTTCAACTCTTACAGTAACTATGTTTATGGCAAAAAAATTATTATGATAACTGACAGTGAGCCAAGATGGAAGCACTCAGTTTCCATGGGTTTAAAAATAGGGTCACAAAATAGATGATCAATAACAGCAGATAGTTGACTTAGAGAACTTCTCTAGTTTGACTATTTCACCTTAAAGGGACACTATAGTCACCTGAACAACTTTAGCTTAATGAAGCAGTTTTGGTGTATAGAACATGCCCCTGCAGCCTCACTGCTCAATCTGCCATTTAGGAGTTAAATCCCTTTGTTTATGAACCCTAGTCACACCTCCCTGCATGTGACTTGCACAGCCTTCCATAAACACTTCCTGTAAAGAGAGCCCTATTTAGGCTTTATTTATTGCAAGTTCTGTTTAATTAGGATTTTCTTATCCCCTGCTATGTTAATAGCTTGCTAGACCCTGCAAGAGCCTCCTGTATGGGATTAAAGTTCAATTTAGAGATTGAGATACAATTATTTAAGGTAAATTACATCTGTTTGAAAGTTAAACCAGTTATTTTTTCATGCAGGCTCTGTCAATCATAGCCAGGGGAGCTGTGGCTAGGGCTGCATAAACAGAAACAAAGTGATTTAACTCCTAAATGACAGTGAATTGAGCAGTGAAATTGCAGGGGAATGATCTATACACTAAAACTGCTTTATTTAGCTAAAGTAATTTAGGTGACTATAGTGTTCCTTTAAGTTTAAAATTCTCTTAAAATTCCTGACAATTACCACCTTAGTAAATAACCCTGGTATAATAATGGAAGATCACATTTAGTCCAGTTTCTAGAGTGTGACAAGCAGTCGTGAGATTGTTTCTAATTTCACTATTGTGGCTAGAGTTCTGCAATTGAATTAACCAGAAAACACAGTTTAGTAGGCAAACCCCTTATTATTTTGGGTTCACTGTTAGAGCAACAGGTGAGTCAGGGAGCAGATTAGTGAAAACTAAGTAACTGAGATGGTAGAGTGACTTAAAGAAGGACTTTGACTTTACTGTGTATTATGTTAGCTTTCAATTATCTCCCCGAGTCCTGCCAATTAGCACATAATGAATAATTGATGAAGCATGGCATTAGAGTGACATCTGGCAACCTTTGCAGTTATTGCTTCTTTCGTGTTTCACCTTGAGTTCTGGCATACTGCCGATAAGTTCATAAGGAATCCGCACATCTGGTTTACTTGTGTAGTCATCAGGAACGAGCTGCGGTGCCAGGTCTCGATATCTGTGGAAAAGTCTTCAATTGGAGAGAGAATTAAATGCACATCTTTTTTTTAATTTTTTTATTTAAATTATCTTATGTTAAATGACTTTCTCTAATGTGTTTAGGCGGGGTGGGAGGGCTACAAACCCGCCCTCATATTTAGTCAGGATATTTTTTCTGTTGAAATATAGCTAATTGTTCCTTTAAGGCCAACATATTTGTGAAAATGATTTCAAAAAGTTTAACTAGTCTGCTAAAAAATATAGTGACCGAGTAGTCCAGTGAAACTTAACATCTGGATCTGGAGCAATACATGTCACGATGAAATGAGCCTCTATCAGTCAGAACAAACACATCATTTTCCATACCTGTCAACATTGGCAGGTATATAAACAACAGGGTCAGGGGCTGGGAGTGGTCTTCAGAGGGGCATCATTTGACTCGCATCACCAGTAAAGCCTGCAATGGACGGACCTGCCCATTTTCCATGTGGGGTGTGACAAACCATGTGGCTAGCCCCTTACTAACAGGACCATGCAGGGAACACTGGTAAAGCATTCTTTACAGAGTCCTAGAGCCTGCTACATTGCGCACGTGTCTAATGATGCGCTCCTGCTGTGCTGCCCCAGGACATCTACACCAGGGAACTAAAGCGGGACAGTGGGAAAGGACACCTAAATTTGGACTGCCCCACCAAAAGCGTGACTGTTGGGAAGCATGATATTGACCAGGTCCCATACTTGTAGCAGCATTGCAGGACAGCTCACAGGTGACCCAGTCCATGCTTCGCCCCCTTGGCTAAGATCATCAAACTTTCTCTATGTGGAAAGATTAGCGACTCCATTGCACTGTTGTTGTGCAGCACTGACCCAGTAAGCACCACTAGTGGCCATCTGAGTGACTGTCACTAGAGGTGTTCTTAGGCAGCATGTTTCTCTGAAAAGGCAGTGTTTACACCTCCCCCCCACCCTGCAAAGTCAAGCGGCTAGCTCAGAGCACCAAGCCACTGGACCACCAGGGAATGCGATATCCTTCCTCCCTGGCAGGTAAGAAGCAGGGAGGGGGGAATAAAATAAAATATTAATAAATAAAATATTAAAATATATATATTAATAAAAATAAAAATGCCCTCAACCATTTTACACAGTTTACATGCCTGCACAGACACACACTACATCCACTTTACACACACACACTGCATGCACTACAGAAACACACACTCCACATTCACTACTCGGGGGGCAGTCCAGTGGGCGGACTCATGGGCAGCCCTGTGGGCGGACTCGGGGCGTCTTTGTGGGCGGACTCAGGAGCAGGCCCTGGGGGTCCCAGACCTTGAGCTGTGTCAGGGACCCCAAAATTTCTGATGGCCGCCACTCTCCAAGCACTATAACCACTACAATTCACTAAAGCAGTTGTGGTGCTATAAGTGCCCTGGTGCCCCTTAAAATTTAGTCAGTTGATAACACATTTTTATTATGTATTCTGACCACAAGCAAGCACCCTAAAAAACTAAATGTTAAATTATACTATGTGCAAATCATTAGGTCGTTGTTAGATCATGCTAGATCAATTGATGTTTGTGTTAGATCTAATGTTGAAGAATCAATATTAATAATTACTTGCTGGTAGAGCTAACCCATCATCAGTACCCTATTAACAAAAATTTGGACAAACGGCTAGCTATTTTGGTAGATATTTGTATAGTCAGTTATGATCAGCTAGCTGTTCCATTAGAGCTCACATAATTACAGAGATATTTAATAAAGGATTCAGGGAAAAAACATTTGTTATACTTACAGATCTTTGTTAGATCAGGTAAGATAAAGGAGGTTTATGTTAGATCTCACATAAATACAAAGATTTCACACAAATACAGAGTACTGGGGTATTTTCATTATAGACCCCCACATGAAAGCGAAAAAACAAAACATTCAGGCTAATAGATAGTTGTTAGGTTAAGTAAGAACAACTGAATTCTATGTTTGACCTTATGTAATTACAAAGATATTTTACATAATTACTGAAACAACTCTGTAAGCAGTGGCATACACACAATCCATGGCGCTCCAGTGCGAAACTGATCCGTGGGCCCCCATTGACTCCCTTCCCCCTCTCTCCCCCCTCCCCGACACATACATACAGACACATACATACAAACATACAGAGATACATACACACACACACATACAGATACATACAGACAGACACACACACACATACACCCCCGACAGACACATACATACACACATACATACAGACACACACATAAACATACACACAGACACATACACACACACAGACACACATACATACAGAGAGACCCACACACACCCCTGACAGACATACACACAGACACATACATACACACAGACACACACACATACATACAGACACATACACACAGAGACACACAGACATACACATACACCCCCGACAGACATACACAGACACATACATACACACACACACACACACATACATGCATACACACACATACATACACACATACATACAGAGACACACACACACAGACACATACATACACACGTACACACACATACATACAGAGACACACACACATGCAGACACATACAGACACATACATATACAAAATGTTTCCTGTTTCCTACCTTTTGTGACTTTCCCTGGGGTCCATGGGGGCTCAGCCTGATGGAAGTCAGAGTTTCCACTCTGACTACCTCTCCGGCCTCCCGCGCGGCTCTCTGATAGCTAGGAGGTGTGATTGGGGAAGTCACTTCCTCCCAGCTCTGTCTGATGTCATCACAGGGTGCCGGGTCACGCTGGGTGCTTTAACAGCGCTGACTGGGCCACCTAGAAATCCATCTCCATCGGGTGGCCCTATCAGCATGGGCCACCCGATAGGCCCCCTGAACGGCGGCCCCGGTTGCAGGGGTCCTCAGGGTGGCCGGGCCTCCTGGAGTGAAAGCTCCGGTCGCAGCTGCGACCGTGGTATGTACGCCACTGTCTGTAAGTATGTGAAAGTTGTTACAGTGCCAGGAGGGCCCTGGAGGCACTCTAACATCAAGGGTTTAAACCGTTCTCAAATGGTTTTAAAACCAAAGTTTCTTCACCCCCTCTCCCCCAGGTGGCATCCAGCTTCTGAACTTTCACTTTCAGGAAGCGCAGAGTGCTGTTGGGCAGGGGAGCCACTGATTGGCTAAGATTCACCAAACTGGCTTAGAAAAGGTACATTTCTTTCCAAGACAGTTTTATGAATTGTGAGTCACTGATAGGCTGAGAGCCTATCATATGAAATCATATGCCAATAATTTTTGGCCCAAGGTGCTGGCTAGGCACAGAATCTGCTTCTCTATCGCAGATTCATTGATGATATTTTTTTCATTTGGCAGGGAGGTAAAGATCTCTAAATAGTTTTTTGGAGTATTTAAATCACAATCATATTGTCATGAAACTAAAGAGTGAATATAATCGTAAAAAAAAAAAACTTTTTTAGACCTGGAAGTATATATATAGAAAATCTATTAAAACCAAAACTTTTTTAAAATAGTCGACGTCAATTGTTATATTAATATGTCTAGTTATCACTATAGTCCGTGGTTGCAAAATATTCCCAAGGGGCAGTTTACACATACATACAGATACATACAAACACACACATACATAGACAGACCTACACACACACACACACACACACACACACATACAGACACACACACACATTCATACAGACGCACATACAAAATGTTTTAGTCACCCTCCTGTTTCCTACCTTTTAGATGCAGGAGAGTGACTTCCCTGGGGTCCAGTGGTGGCTCAGGCTGGTGGGAGTCAGAGTTCCCACCCGGACTCCCTCCTCTTCCTCCCATACTGCTTTCTGGCAATTGCTGGGAGGAAGTGACCAGGGCACTTCCTCCCAGTGTCTGATGTCTTCACCCGATGGACCCCTTCAATGTGGCCTCGGCAGTTCTACCGTGCGGGACAGGGCCGCAACACATGGTGGCGGGCACCGCGGTCACAGGGGTCCGAAGGGCGGTCGGGCCACCTGTAGTGATGGGTCCATTAGCAGCAGCGACCCCTGCAACTGCAGTAGTTCTGCCACTGGTGGAAAATATAGGCAATATCCAGAGGGGGTATATGAAACATAGTGTTTCAGCTCACTTGGTGTTTGTGTGCCGAGTCCTTCCAAACTGTCTGGCTTTTTGTCGAAGTTTGTCATTAGCGACGGTGGGCATTCGGGAACCGCATCACTTCATCCGGGTCAACAGGCATCTCCGTGAGGATTTGCAGGTATGGAGTTCTTTCCTAGGGACCTACAATGGGCATTCGTGTTGGCTGCGGGAAGCCACGTCCAATGTGGCACTGGATCTGTTTACAAATGCTTCAGGCTCCCTCAGATTCGTAGCATTTTTTCAGGGTCACTGGTTTGGCTTGGCCATCGGGTTGGAAGGATCTGGATCTGATTCACAACCTTACCTTTTTAGAGCCTTTTCCGATCGTGGTGTTGTTAGAGCTGTGGGGCGACGACCTGCAGGGGCACGTCGTGGTTTTTCACAAGGACAACATGAGCATGGTCCATGTGATCAATTGGTCAACGTTGGCTTCTCCCCCCGTGTTGGCGTTGCTTCAGCGCTTGGTGTTGCTGAGCCTGCAGTTTAATGTTTGGGTGAATGCGAGTCATGTTCCAGGTGTGTTAAATGTGGTGGCTGACTCTCTCTCTGTTTCAGTGGAATCGTTTTCGAGAGGCAGCGCTAGAAGCAGACCGAGTGGGACGGATTTGTTCTGCATCTTTATGGGGCCTCACTTTGGAGGCCTGAGGAATCTTGTGGCCAAGTCTTTGTCTTTAGCATCGTGGCGGGCATATCGGTCGGTGTGGTCGCAGTGGCTGTCCTTTGTCGACGGGGAGCGGAGCAGCGCTACTGAGTCAGGGAGGTTCGAAATGATGTTGCTGTTCCTGTCTGCCTTACAGTCTCAGGGTAAGTCATGTGCATCTGCGGAATGAGCGATGTCGGCCTTGTCTTTTATGTTTCGCTTTTTCGGTGGAGGGATCTCATGGAAGAGCTTAGTGTCCAGAGGGTGTTAAAAGGTTGTAGGCATAGGAAAGGTAAGGATCGTCGGAGACCAATTTTGGTGGACTTGCTGTGGCAGCTCTTATCCTCTTATTGGTACTTCCGCAGGTGTGCTTCGGAGTTTGAGGTGTTGTTGTTTCGGGTTGCGTTTGCTCTTTGTTTTTTTGGAGTGTTCCGAGTGGCTGAATTGGTGGTGCCCAACTTGCGGTCGGTGTCTCCCATGTTGCTGTTAGATGTTCGGCGGTCCGAGTCATCGACGGATCTTCAGTTGCGTCGATCCAAGACCAACTGTGGGGGTTGGGGAGTGTGGGTTCAGATTGGGGCCGCTGGGGGCCCTTTTTGTCTGGTTCAGTTGGTCAGGACCTATTTGGAAGTGAGGCAGTGTCACTGTTGGTGCATCGAGACGGGTCTCCGTTGACGTGATACCAGTTCTCCTCATTGCTAAGGTCGGCGTTGCGAGCTTGCGGAGTGGACGCCGCTGGGTATTTTGCTAAATCCTTTAGAATTGGGGCTGCCACGCAGGCGGGCATCTTAGGTTATTCAGCGGCTGCTATTAAACGTTTGGGCAGATGGGACTCAGGTTGTTTTCGTCTGTATCTTCGGCCTCATTTGTTGTAACGCTTTTCTCTCTTGTAGGTCCCCCTCATTATGTGTGGACCTGGGCCATTCATATTTTTACTGGGCAGCTTGCAGAGCGGAGGTGAGTTCCTACGGCAGGAACTTGGGCTTTCTGGATGAAGTGGCCAGGGTTCAGTGGCAGGGTATTATGGGGCTATCATGGGGGCAGTTGTTGAGCTGAGGAGGTTTGTGTCGGGGTCGGTAATTTTGTTTTAAATCATTTTTATTGTCATCACATTCTGTTTGTGGAATTCAAACGTAGCATTGTAAAAGCATACGGTCGCCTACACAGAGGCAGGAACATTGAAACAAGTATATTGAACATGCGTAGTTAGTTTAATTAAGTAGGTGCGTACTTCAAGATACATTGACTAGGCGGGAATAACCCGAAGTAATATTTGTCTGTGTGGTTGTCCTGTTTTAATTGGTTTGCGTAGTTGTTTTGTGTTAGTTGGTTTGCGTAGTTGCCTTGTGTTAACTGGTTTGTGTATATTTTTTTTTTTTTTTTGTCCTCTGGTTTGTATAGTCGCCTCATGTTAGCTGGATTGGGTAGGTGTTTTGTGGTAGCTAGCTAGCGGAGCAGCTTTGTGCTAGATGGTACTTGTAGTAATCTTGGGTTGGCTAGTGATTAAGTTTTCTTGTCACCTAAGTGGTCACGGCCTATATATCACTTTCAGCTATTTTGGTGCCTGCCAGAGGCATCGCATATTGTGTATCTGGTTTGAAATTGTACCCGGCTAGTTAGCGGGTGCGGCCATTGTGTTAGTATATCGTTTCTTGTCCTCTGGTTTGTATAGTCGCCTCATGTTAGCTGGATTGGGTAGGTGTTTTGTGGTAGCTAGCTAGCGGAGCAGCTTTGTGCTAGATGGTACTTGTAGTAATCTTGGGTTGGCTAGTGATTGTTTTCTTGTCACCTAAGTGGTCACGGCCTATATATCACTTTCAGCTATTTTGGTGCCTGCCAGAGGCATCGCATATTGTGTATCTGGTTTGAAATTGTACCCGGCTAGTTAGCGGGTGCGGCCATTGTGTTAGTATATCGTTTCTTGTGTCTAGGCGGTCGATGCTGATAGTTGTTCCGGTGTTAGCTGTGTCAACCGTTCTATATTGCTTGGGATAGTGGGAGCGTTTTTGTGGCTCAGTCCGTAGCATCTGTTCTGAGTCTTGGTGTGCTAGTAGGCAGTGCATGGAGTTGTGCTTTGGTTAAAATTGTAGGTTATGTTGTTAGTTGGGGTCTGGTTTATGTTCGTACGTCTGTGTGCATGTGTGCCTCCCTCTAGGGGTTGTGGTCGTGTAAGGTGTGAGTCTGGTATTTGTGTGGGGAGGGCGGGAGGGTGGGGAAGAGGGGGAGAGGACGAGAAGAAGAGGAGGAGAAAAAAAAAAGAGGAGGAGAGAAAAAAAAAGGGGGGGGGGGCGGCTTGGCGGCAAGCGGGTATCTTAATCAGCCGGTCTCTGTGTGTCTCCCATCTCTGTTCCGGGGATCTCCGCTCCACCGGTGCCCCAGGTGGCCTCTCCCCACCTGTTGCCCATGTGTTCCTCTCAGTGTTCAGATGCATTAAAGAGCGTCACAAAGTCATCCGAGGCGATGTGTCTTAGCCAGTAGAACCGGCTACTACTAAATGCACATAAATGATTTCTGGACCAGTCAGGTCTTTATCTCTTAAAATTGAATGACTTTGATTACTTAATATAGATCTCTGATAGATTTATTGAATAAATTCTTTAATATGATCGTTTTTCACTTTATGCACTTTATCTTAGAATAATGGGTTTTACACCTGCTTTTTATATTTGGTTATATAGTTACTTTTTATTGTGATATTTCATATAATACACTTCAACACTTAAAATATAATTATGAACTAGAACTACTCACAGCTTTGGAATCTGTCTATTAACATGTACACTGTCTATCCAAATTCTGTAGACCTTTCTATATATACAACACGTCTCTTTATGTGTGTACATATAACTTTTGGAACACATATACTGATTGTTTATCTTTATCACTTTTATATATGTTCTTTTCTTTTTTTACATACGTATATATTCTATATTATATATGTCAGAGAATCAAATATTATCATACTAAAGTTATTAATAGTAATGCTTGAGGAGAAATTGGACTCGATCTGGCTTTGATTAATTTTATTGTTTATTACTGTGATATTTACATTTTAATTTTTTTCTAATTCTGTCTCCATATCCCAGGGATGGTACTGATTGAGAAAGCTTCCAATTGAGTTAATTGACACTCGTGACACAGCTGTTAGCCTTTACTATCAATGTGGCCATTCTGGGGGTTGTATATGGATGTAATTTTAACTAATTGTTTGATGGGATCTTGTTAATTGTTAATCACTTGTATTCCTATAAAAATGAATGTATACATGCACTTAGTAGCTTGACAAAGACCGTGTAGGTCGAAACGTTGCGATGGAGTGGGTTCAATAAAATTGCCTGATTTGTACCTTGGAGTGCCTCGACTTTTCTATTTTGTTATTTAGCCAGTAGAACCATCTCGTACGATATTTTTCTTTGGCGTTTGCAGTCGTTGCCTTCAGGTCCTCGAATCTCCGGGTGTCTTCCACCTCCTCCACCCAGCGCTTGAGTGAGGGGGTGCATCATTGTCTCCAGAAGATTGGGACTGTTGCTTTCGCTGCATTGAGGAGCCTCGGTATCACTGATCGTTTGTATGCCGGTGTGGGTGTTGTTGTATGGTGTAGTAGAAAGGGTGCCGGTGCCACTGGGATGTTTTCGTCTGTGGTTTCGTTAAGTACTCGGCCCACCGCTTCCCAGAACGGGCGGATGAGGGAGGAGTCCCACCATAGGTGGAGGAACGATCCCGGCTCCTTTCCGCATCGCCAGCATGTGTTTGGTTTCGTACTGTCTCTAGCATGTAGATTCGTTGGGGTAATGTACCATTTCGTAAAGACTTTATACAAATTTTCTTGGAGCCTCGCCGACCCTGGGGTCTTCTGGGTGAGTGTTATGATCTTATCCCAGTCTGCGTCCATGAGTGTTACGTCTAGGTCTTCTTCCCAACGCCTAATGCACGGTGGTGCCAGAAGGTATCGTCCAGTCGTCAGTGCGGTGTAGATCTGGGAGATTGCTCTCGGGGGGGGGGGTGCCTCCAACCGGCACATGGACTCAAACTCTGTACAATCCCGCGTAAGGCTCGGTCGTTGGGGGATCGAGCGTGCATATCTCTGCAATTGTTCCCTTGCTATAGTGTGGAGGAAGGTATGCCTTTGGTCCGGAAACAGGTCTGCAAGTGGCTTTATAGAGCAAGGGGGTGTGAGTACGTCCATCATTCGGGGTATTGTGGTGTCGGTCCGCGATCTCAGGGTGGGCCCCATGTCCGCCGCCGGGAACTCTGGGTTTCTCCTGAGTGGGAGTAGAGGGCTCGGGTGTGTTGTGGAACATCCAATACAATCAAGTGGGGCCGTTTTGGTGCCAGATGCGGAGGGTGGCTTTCACAAATGGGTTCGCGTGTGTGGTGCGTCGGCTCGCTTCTGGGGTGATCCACGGTAGGGCTCGGAGGTCGCAATCGGAGCTATCTGCTTCAAGTCGAACCCATAGCTTGTCTCTTGGTGCTGTCAACCAGCCGATGATTCGGGTGAGGTGGGTCACAATGTAATACTTCCTGAAGTCGGGAAGAGCCAGTCCCCCTTTGATTTTAGGGAGTGTTAACCGGGAGTGGGCTATTCGGGGGGCCTTGCCCTTCCAGATGAAGTGACGGACTGCCGCTTGGATGGATGTGAAAAAGCTCTTTGGCGCTGCGATTGGTATCGTCTGGAAGACGAATTTAGGGAGTAGGGTCATCTTCACCGCGTTGACGCTGCCTAGCCACGATATGTAGTAGGTATGAAGTTCGGCCTGCACGGTTTTGAGAAATAGCAGGTAATTGTGGTGGTAGAGATCCGCTGGGTCTGGTGTGAGCCAGACCCCTAGGTATCTCATCTTGGTGGTGCACCAGCGGAAGGGAAAGCGGCGTCTGAGCGTCTGCGTTTGGGTGTGCCTAACATTAAGGTTTAAGATTTCTGATTTGCTGTAGTTGATGCGTAAGTTGGAGACCTTGCTGTATTTTTCGAATTCAGTCATGATCGTGTGGAGTGTCATGGCCGGTTGTTGTACAATGAAGAGCAGGTCATCTGCGTATGCCAGGACTTTGTGGTGTGATCGACCTATACAGAGTCCACGGATCACCTCGTTGCCTCTGATGTTGTTAAGGAATGGCTCCAGGGTTAGTGCAAAGAGCAGGGGCGATAAGGGGCACCCTTGGCGCGTTCCCTTGCGGATGTGGAACGGGTCTGTGAGGGCCCCGTTGATGCGGAGTCTAGCTGTCGGTGCACTGTAGAGCGCCT